>NC_034413.1:62305744-62351958 GCF_002078875.1 Numida meleagris | reverse complement strand
CCGCCGTTCTCCTCCGTTCCCCATCGCCCTGCTCCGGGCATGTGAGCCGCTCCCTCCAGCCCCAGCAGCACACCCCGCTCCCCGTCCCGTCCGCAGCGCCATGCCGGCAGCCTGCGCCCTGCTGCTGCTGCTGGGGCTCGGGCTGGCCCCGCCGGCCGGGTCGCTGCCCCTCGCTCCCCCCCGGCGCCTTCCTCCTCCTCCTCCGCCGCCGCCGCAGCCGCCCCGCAGCCGCCTCGGCCGCCCCTGCTCGCCGCCCGCCGCGGGACACGGCCGCCCGGGTGAGTGGGGACACGGGGAGGGACGGCGGGTCGGCTCCTGCTCCACGCGTGGGCTGCCCTTGCTGCCCGGCCCCGCGTTCTTAAAGGGTGGCTCGGGATTGCTAAGGGAACCTACGGGAGAAGGCGTCAACGCGCTGCCGGGAGCGAGTGGGCTCGGAGGCTGCGTGGGTGCCCACCCGCCGACACCCAGCCCGCTCCGGGTCTCCCTACAGCCTCCCCAGTGCTGCACCCCCTGCCCGGCACTCCGCTCCGTGCAGCTGCTCTGGGAGCAGTCACTGGTTGGTGCTTGGCGGTGATGCTGAGCCTGCTTCCAGCACGGGCAAGCAGAGGGCAGGCTGCTTTTTGCACAGGAAAAGCAGAGCTCGCTCTGGTTGTCGCCCCATAAGCGGGTTTACTTGTTTGCCAACGGAGGCACAGCGCAAAGCCCTGGGAGCGCTGGTGCCTGAGGGTGATGCAGAGGAGTGCAGCTGGGCACCTGCCTGATGGGCATGACTGAACTTCAGCTTTCGGTCCCTGATGGGAAGAGAATGCCATGCTCTGCGGCTAAGTTTGCTTTTTTTTCAAGCTAGAAAACTTCAGGAAACGTGGCAAAACTGTAACACTTGAGTTACCTTCACGTGCCCGAAGTGTGATGCTGTAGGATCGCGCTGTCCCTGGTCATCAAGGTGTGTGGCTGGGGACGTGCCTGCAGTGGCTCGGAGCTGCTCACCAGCGGGGTGCGAGCAGCCTGGGGACCACGAGGCCGCAATGAAGGGGACCTGGGGCTGTCCCACCCCGTGACAGAGCTCCAAGGGCCCCTTCCAGCCAGCGGCGAGGTCAGCGCTGCTCACCTGCTCCGGGCTCGGGGAGATGGACCCTGCAACTGCCTGCACATGTCCTCGGCTGCTGTTTGGTGAGAGATGCGAAAGTACTCCGTTTCATCTCAGATTGCTATCTGGCGTCTTTTCCTGTGACCTTGGTGACTCCTGAGAGCCGACGGAGGAATGCGTCGCCTTTGCTGGAGCCTGAAAAGCTCCCTCCAGCCCTCTGCCGGGAAACGAATGGGTGCGGGCGCGAGGCTCGCGGCTACAGGTGGCTCACGGTGCGCGTCAGCCCCGAGCCAGGAGGAGTGATAGCAGCGAATGGCACACGCAACAAATGGCACCGCGTGCCGACAGCTGCGGTGGGGTCACTGCGAGTCACAGCTCCGCGCTGTCCGTCGAGGGTCGGTGCCGGGGTGGGATCTCCTGAGGGGCCCTCGGGCCAAGCTGTAGGCACAGGAGGGACCGCTGTGGTCTGTATCTCGCCAACGCTTCCACCGCCCCGAGGAGTCCTTCAGAAGGAGAATGGGACAGAGGTGGCACTGAGCCCCCGGTGCAGTCCCTGTGGAGCAAGGGAAACAGAGGTGCGTCATTCCCATCTCACGTATGGGAATAACACCCTGCTGCGCCCAGCGGGACGCCAGCCCTGTGGCTCCGTGAGGCTGGGAAACGAGGTTGGGAACGACCTGGGAAGGAACCGCCTGGGATGGGGTGTTCGCGAGGATGTCCCTTCGCACCAAAGTGGCGTTTTGCCACCAGAACTGCTTTGGATTTCCCATTGTGTTTTGGGCGGCTCCGTGCTGTCTCACCGACGCGGAGAGGTGCAGGATGCTGCTTCATTCGCAGCTGGTGCTGCGGGAGGGTGCGTCATTCGTTCTGCAGGCTGAGGCCCCTGGGCTTGGATAGGCTTAGCGTTGCTCCTTCAGGTTGGATGAATTAAAAGGCACACACCCACACACACACACACACACAAAAATAAAAGGAGGGGAAAAAAAAAAGGAAGGGAAGAGGTGCTGTTGTGCTGGACTCGCCTGGATTTTTCAATTTTCCTGTAGCAAACACCAGAGCCACTCCACACCTCTCAGGATCACAGCGTTTGGGCAGCTTTTTGCAGGCTGCTTTTCCCAAGCAGCAATCACCGCTTTAGGATCGTTCCGTTTGCTGTTGTTATTTTGCGTGGCTGCAGCCCGTGGTGCAGCCATTCCCCTCCCTGGGGGATGCTGGTTTTGGGATGGAGAGTTTGTTTGAGAGGAACGAGGCTCCTCCCCATCCTCACAGCCATCCAGCACGATGTGCTCCCTTCTCCTGTTAGGGATCCCAGTTTTAGGGTTAGAAACCTTCCCCAACGCAGCTCCCAGGCTGCAACCCCATGCAATGAGTCTGGGCACAGAATCACGGAATGGCTTTGGGTTGGAAGAGACGGCCACATGCTGGCACCTGTCTCAGTGCCTCTCTGCTGTTGGAGTGGTACAAAGAAGCTCTAAGGGCAGACTGATGCAAGGGATCAGAAGGTGCTCCAAGCAAATTTAAAGATTGCTCGCTTGTTATATTCCCCTGATGGCGTGGGATAGATAATCCATGCAGCTGGTGGGCAAGCTTGTCACGAGCCCTCAGTACCCCAAACACAGGCTGTTATTTACATCCGATTGAAGATGTAGGTCACACAATGCGCTTTTCTTTTGCCTGATCAGCTGAGCATAAAAGGCAGAATCCAATTTCCAGTGGAAACAGACCTGATTACAAATTCAAATTTTTATTTCTCTGAGCAGTTTTGCAACATTTGCATTGTAATTTGCTGTTTCCATAAATATTAGAGGTTGATTTGCTGGGATATTCATCTGGAGCAGATGCATGAGGGCTACAAGCAGAGGCTCAGGGAGGGAATGAAGTCTATGGGTAGCTGTCAGTAGAAAGTGAGGTTCTTCAGGCTGGTGAAGAGGAGGCTCAGGGGAGACCTTATGGTCTCTACAGCTCCCTGAAAGGAGGTTGTGGCGAGGTGAGGGTTGGCCTCTTCTCCCAAGTAACAGCCATAGGATGAGAGGTGATGGCCTCAAGTTGTGCCAGGAGAGGTTCAGGTAGGACGTTAGGAAACATTTCTCTGAAAGAGTGGTGATGCATTGGAGCAGGCTGCCCAGGGAGGTGGTGGAATCACTGTCACTGGAGGTGCTCAAGAACGGTGGACATGTGGCACTGTGGCACATGGTCAGTGAGCATGGGTCAGCGGTTGGTCTTGGTGATCCTAGAGGTCATTTCCAACCTTATTTATTCTATGATAGTGGGTTTGTTGCATCTGGCCACCTTCCCTCTTGCCCTCTTTGCCAATGTGTGTGCACAAGCAGCCAGCCATGCATTTGTAATGCCCCTGTGCTGTACCATAGCATCCTGCTGTGGCTGACGGCTCTTTGATTATGCAGAGAGCTCGTGTTCATCCTTTCGGGCTGAAATCATTCGAATCAGAGGACAAGGAGAGAACTTTCCCACCCAAAAGGGAAATGATGTTGTGTTACTGAGCGGCCAGCCCAAGTTATAATATAATCTTAGAAAAATGCAGTTCCCTCGAGTAAAGGAAGCTCTGTAAACTTCAGCTCCTCCAGGCTGCCCGCGGAGCTGTTGCCTGCACTGTGGAAGTGCTGCAGTCAAAGCAGGGTGCTCAGCAGAAAGTGGGGATAAGAACCAGTTCTGCTTACAACAAGGACCTGTGTTAAGGTCAGAGTGCAGTGAGGTCCGTAGTGCAGGTGTTAGGATGCTGGGTCCCATCCCTTCCCTGCTGTCAGCTTTCTCTTGGTGCTGTGTGTGGCGGGCCCATCCTGAAGAAGTGGCAGCTGGAGCGGGGTGAAACAGCTGCTGGGTTTTATTGATGGGGATGCTGGGGTTAGAAGTCCGCTTGTGTGAAAGTGGGGCAGAAGATAGTTCACTTTTGGGCTGTCAGCATTTAGGCAGAGAGAAAGAGATGTTAAACCCATGTAAAATTCAGGAGGAATAGAAATATCTTTTATTTGGTGAACGAAGTGCACAAGCCAACCCATCTCTCGTGCTGGTGTCCACATCCAGTCCTGCTGTGACTCTGGATGAAGGCATTTGGCATCACCTGTCCTCCATGGAGGGGCTTTTCAGGGGGCTTCGGTGGACAAATACCCTGCTCTGTCCCAGTGCTGAGTCCTCTGGTAACTGGTTTTGCAGCTGGTGCTGTGAGCATCTCCCCTGCTGCTGTCAGCACCTCGGCTGTGGGTGATGCTGCACCATTGCCAAAAATCTGCACTGAGAGCTGCAGAAGGTTTGGCTTTCTGTCCCGAAGGGCCCAGCTAGCTCCTGGGGCTGTCGTTAGAGAGAGAGAAAGGAGCTCATGGCTGTGAAGGCAGTAGGAAATGCCCTTTTTAACTTGAAGCTGATTTATCTGGGGAGGGGCTGCACCTCCCCTAGGATGGGGGGTGGCTGCCCTGACACCCCCATGGCCAGCACATGCATGTTTGGGACATTTTTCAGAGTGTTTTTCTGCATACTTTGGACATCATTTTCCTTTCTGCCGCCCCGAGGTTCCCTCTGGGATCTCCAGACTGCGGAGGGAACTCTGTGCAGGGATTTTGGATACACGGGCAGCCTCTTGTGGACCCATGGTAGCGAAGGGGGGGCTTCGCTTCGCTGCTGTGTTTGCTCAGGAGCTTTCACAGCACCCTGCCTCAGCAGCCACGGGAGGAACTTGGGGGCTGCGCAGCACAATCACCCGCGTCACCGCCTGTCGGGACGCTGCCGGTAACACCCTTCCTCCGGTGGAAAATCTCTGAAGCCCCGAGGAGCGGTGCGAAACATCACACTGTGCTGGGGCTGGGGTGAATGGTGTGACCTCGGGGGTTTCGCCTCGGTGCTGGTGGCAGCCCCGTAGCACATTGCTGCAGCCCAGCAGGGCTGGTGTGGGGGAGAACGGCGCTTCTGGGGCGCGTGTAAGTTGGAGTTCGGGTGTTTGAAGGGTTTGGGCTTTGGCTCTGTAAAGGCACAAGGCGGGGCTTGGAAGGGAGCTGAAGCCATCTCCCCTTGCAGGATCGCCCCAAAGATGGTTATCTACAGCATTTTCAGACATTTACTCCGGGGAAGGGTTTCTCAGCATCTCTGAATAGTGGTTTGGCTGAGCCTGTGCCATTATCGGTAAGAGAACACTTTCTTATCAGGGAAACCGTAGCAGCTGGTAGCTAAAGCTTCTGGGAAGAAAGACATACAAGCGCTGGCCAGGTTTGTCCCAGCATAGCTGTGAGATCTCCCGAGCTGACAAGTGGAGGTGGTTTAGGAGGTAACACAAAAGGGAGGAATGCGCTGAGCTCATGCTTAGCGCTGCCATGCGAATGCACGGCCAGGAGTGCGAACCTCGGCAAACAAACTGCACGGTTCGCTATCCCTGCCATCAAGGGCCGTGACTGTGGAGCACAGTCCTGCTCTTGTAACTCATCCTTTATCTCAGGGCTGGAGCTGGGCACAATTGTGCCTGTGTCTGGGGGACGAGGAGCAGGGTTTCGGTGGCTGTGGCTCACAAAGGCGTCCTTAGAGAGCTCCTCACCCCTGGTACCGGCCTGGGAGAGCTCAAAGGAAAGAATATTCATCATTGTTGGATTTGGGTTCGGTTACAGGACTCATGATAATTCTTTCAGGGACGTTATCGGCTCTTTCAGCAGATGCAGAATGGGGCTGCGGGATGAAAGCGGCAGCCAGCCCTGCAGATAAAAGCCCTTTGAAAGGGACATTTCTTAGGAGGGAAACTTGATCAGGGGGCACAGAGTCACCGTGAAGGTGTTTTCAGAGGCGTGGGTAGGGGCAGCCCTACAGGCCTCGCTTTGCAGCCCCATACCGAGGCTGTGGGCAAACTGGCCCTCACCACCCACAGGGCTCGGCTCCTGTGCAGGCCTCAAACCAGGGAAGCCATGGGTCTCATGGGGAGCACAGCGATGGTGGGCAGAGGCCTGGCCTGGAGCTCTCAGCTTGGTGGCCTGGAGGCCTTCCCCCCCTCCAGCCCAGTTAGCAGCCCTCAGCTCCCAGGTTGGCCGTGTGCTCCCAACCAATTCCTATGCAATGACTGAACACGTTCCTCCCCTCCCAGCGTGATGCTGCTTCGAAAATCCCTCCAAAAAAAAAAAAAAAAAAAAAGCAACAAGATCCTATTTAAGCCCTAATGTGGCACCAAACTTCTGTTCAGTGCCATCCACTCCACTCATGCCACTGCCATGGCTCTGGTTTAAACCGAGCTCTGCAGCTGCTGCTCTCTCCCCCACCATGGGCACAGCCCATGTGCTGGCAGAAGGGCTCACACGGCTCCTACCCCACTTCCATCCCAAACTGAGCGGGCCCGCTGGTATCCAAGCCAGCCTGCCAACACCAGTGGTTGGTTCTTCTTCCCTGCAAGCTCTGCTTAAGTCAAATCCAAGGCACTGAGCTTATACCGGGAGTAAATAAGCTGCGCTGGGTGACTTCTGTTACACATGAGGTCAGGCAGAATGAGCTAATGCTCCCTTCTGGCCCTGAACGAAATGAAAGGCTCAGAAAGTGGAGTCCCACGATGCGTGGGCTGCTCTCACCCCACCTTGGAGCAGCCCCTCTGCCCCGACAGGCCACGGACACGTGTGGGGCAGCTGCTGGGAGCTGGGTGCTGCAGGGAGGCTGTGTGCCCTCATTAGCATTTGATGGGTAATTAATCTGGCCTTGCCAGCAGCAGGGCCACCTTCCCCTGAACTATTGTCCTAGCGAGCCCTGGGTGAGATTCATAACAATCGCAAACCCTGCAGGCAAACACCACGGTTCCATTATTTCCTTATTTGTGTGAGGAAGGGCTGTCTTATAAGTGAACTTGTGAGCCCATGAAAGCCAGCAGCAGCCTCGTCCTGCACTCCCGACCCTCGTTCCACCTCCTCTCGCCAGCGCTGTGCGCGCTCATGGAGCTGCCGTAGCTATTTTCTTTTATTTTTTTTCCTTTTTTTTCCCAATTTTTTTTTTTTTTTTTTGCAGCCAGGATGTTTTTTCTTGCCTTTTTATTGTTCCAGTGACCTAGCAACTGCGCTGCGGTGGAGCCCTGCCAGCAGACTTCCTCCCCGCGCCGTCTGACGGTCTCCAGCAGCACTGTCCTCGGATGGGAGCGAACGCTGCAGCCCGTGCTGGTGGCTTTGCTCAGGAACACTCCAGGGGGACCTTAAATCCCTGGAAAGAGGAGCGAGGAGCGCTGCGTGGGTGACTTTCCCTGGTGCATTGCTGTCAGGGAGCAGCCTGGAGGATTTAAAGAGGGAACGAAGTGTCTGCCAGCTGCGTGCTTCTGGCTCCAGGGGGGTTGCCGGAGTTTCTGTGTGGGTATGGGGAGCTTATTAGAAATAGATTTGTATTTGAAAGTGTTTTCCAAAGGCTCGACTATAAAAGAGGGCTTTTTAAAATTCAGTTTCCAGAAGTTGTGTGAAAGTAACAGCTGATAACTAGAGGCTCGAGGTGCTGCTCTGACTCTGGGTTGATGATGCCCACCAGTGTGGGTCCCAGAGACCTGTGTGTTAAGCCCAGATTGTCCAAGCGGACAGGCAGGACGTGCAGGTTCCTGGGCTGGCGGTGGCACTGTTTGGAACACCAAATGGAGAGGCTGGAAAGCCCTGGGTAAGCAGGACAGCATCCTGTCCTCGTGGCGCGGGTTTTGTTCTTGGCCTTTGGAGGCGGCCCCCGGTTTGTACGTGTTCTTTATTTCATTGTACCTTCTGTCTGGGCTGCAGGGCACTGCTTTTAAAAGGAATTTCTGGAGTTTTTGCTTTTCTTGTGGTAGCTCTGAGCACGGAGCTCTGGAATCATGAGCACAGAGTGACTAGAAAGGGTAGAAAGCAAACCCAGCCCTTATCATCCTCAGCGGTTGTGCAGCCCCAGGGTGGTAGCGCAGCCTGAGCCCAGCCCCCAAGCATCTGCCCCCATAGCTGCATGGACAGATGGACACCAGCAGACAGACAGCCACCAGCATCCCAGCTGCTGCCGCCCACTCTGGGGGCCTTGAATCCCACAGGGGCTGTGGCTGGCATGAAGCCCTGGCTGCGATGGGTTGGAGCAGTTGGTGGCTGGAGAAATCCTTCCTCCTTATTCCTCGTCATGGAGGGGGAAAGCGGCTGCGAAGCTGGAAGAATTAGTGAGAAGGGTTAAGCGCATGTGGTGAAAAACCTCTTGCATTCTTCCCGTGCTTAGTGCACACGAGGGACCTGCTCGAAGCAACATTATCGGCATGTTTACGCTGAGCTGACCAGTCTAGAGCATGAACATTTTTTTAAGCTCCAGTTTTCCTCCTCCCCCAACTCCTCGAGCTGCTCCTTTCAGGGCAAGAACAAGGAAGGAAACTGAAAATCCCAGCGCGCCCTAGAAGGTCCAGATTTAGGGCTGCAGCTTTTGTTCGCACAACCCCGCTTGGCTCCTAAGCGGCCTCCGCCCATGATCCCGACATCCGCAGCCGCGCTCCCCACGCAGCGCCGTGCCCCCGCTCCTCCTCCTCCTGCTGAGCCCGCGCTCCTTCCTCGGCTTTGCCTCCCGCCAGCCGGGAGTTTTCTAAGTTTAGATGACTTTTTCCCCACCCCGAGCCTCGGGTGATGCTGAGATGATGCAACTCCGCAGATGTGGGCTCTGCACTTGCAGCCACGTTGCTGCCGGAGGAGGCTGCGTTGCACTGTGTTCGGATCAGTGCCGGACGGTCCCGAGGATGTCTGTGAGATGCTGCAGTGCTGTGGTTTTTGGTGTTGTGGTGTACTATGGATGAGGACACAGCCAGGGCTGAGCCTTCACCACCTGTCCCTGCATAGAATCATGGATGTGAGCCAGCAGTGTGGCCTCAGAGCCCAGAAAGCCAACTGTGTCCTGGGCTGCATCCAAAGCAGCACGGCCAGCAGGGTGAGGGAGGGGATCCTGCCCCTCTGCTCTGTGCTGTGAGAGCTCACCTGGAGCACTGCGTCCAGAGGTGGAGTCCTCAGTACAGGAGAGACGTGGATCTGTTGGAGCGCATCCAGAGGAGGGCCACAGAAATGATCCCAGGGATGGAATGTCTCCCTGCGAGAACAGGCTGAGAGCTGAGGCTGTTCAGCCCCAAGAAGAGAAGGCTACAGGCAGACCTGAGAGCGGCCTGTCAGTATCTGAAGGGAGGGCTGTAAGAAAGAGGGGGAAAGACACTTTAGCAGGGTCTGCTGTGATAGGATAAGGGGAAATAGTTTCAAACTAAAGGAGAGGAGATTTACATTGGATATAGGGAAAAAGTGTTTTATAATAAGGGTAGTGAAGCACTGGAACAGGTTGCCCTATCTCTGGAGACATTCAAGGTCAGGCTGGATGGGGCTCTGAGCAGCTGATGGAGCTGTAGGTATCCCTGTTCATTGCTGAGGGGTTGGACCAGATGGTCTTTAAAGGTCTCATCCAACTCAAACTCTCTTGTTAAGGACAATTGTTATTGTCCAACCCCAGCCCATCCCCACCATGCCCACTGACCATGTCCCTCAGTGCCACATCTCCATGGTTCTTGAACACCTCCAGGGACGGTGACTCCGCCACCTCCCTGGGCAGCCTGTTTCTCCGTGCCTGGTTGGGTCACACTGTGGCTGGACACCCAAAACCACCCAGCAGGTCCCTGTGTGTTTCCAGCCAACCCAAGGCCTTAGGAAATCTGCTGGAATCTGATCTGTTTGTCCTGGCCACGCTGTAACTCAGCTCCCCAAACCAGCCGGCTTGATATTGCTTGCAAAGAGAGCTGCTTGCAGCCTTGCTCTGCCCGGTGAGCATCAGGACTAGTTTTAATGGGAAGCGCAAACACTGGTCCCACAGGTGGCATGATGACTTCTGGCTGGGAGCAAAATATTTCTCTTGATGGCTGTGGTTGTGCGGGCTTTAAAGGCGGGATGTGGATGGAGCACATAGGGGTCAGTGTTTGGCCAGTTTCTTTGGGTTCCTCATGTTGTACTCCAGGCTGTTTGCTGGAGGCTTGGGGCCAAGGCTCATCCCACTTGCCATCATGTTCAGAGGGACTTTGGGGAAGTGGTAATTGCACCAGGGGCTCTTGTGCTCATGGTCACCTGCGTGCTTCTGGAAGGGCTGCAGAGCATGGGATGCCAGGGTTATCCACACCATCGTGTCTCCCCTTTGTCCTGTGATGGGCACGTGGTGCCTGACTTTTTATTTTTGCTCTCCTCTGAAGATTTATTCCTCCTCACACGCACAAAACATGAGGGGGTGCTGAATGCCTTTGCTCCTGCACGCAGAGGTGGGTTTTGACATTTGGCACCATGGACCAATCCAATTTACACTGGTGCGAATCCAAAACTAAATGTCATGGCTGTGTTATGATTATGCAAAACTTTTCTCTAGTGCAAATGAGCTCAGAGCTTGGCCTCGCACATCAGCACCAATGGGATTTTCATTTTTCTTCGCTCTTCCTTTCAGTCATCAACAGCGGCCATCAGATGAAGAGAAGCCTGGATGTGGCCATGAGGACCTCCAGCTCTGTCGTGGGGGACGTGGAGATCACCACGGTGCTGCTCGGCACCAGGCAAGGGGCAGAGCACACTGTCACCCCTGCCAGCACCAGAACTTTCTCCCTGCAACAAGGAGGGGGCATGAGGAGCAGCCCCCCTGGCCCCGGCCCCCCTCCTGGTGAGTTCTGAAGTTCAGATTCCCACGTGCTGCTTGCCCTGTCCCTATTTCCGGTTTTTCCTTATCACCCTTGGGTGAGATAAGCGTCTCACTGGGATATGGGCGTAGAGGATGTCTTTAGTTCTCTAATTCCTCATGTTCTCCTGGTTGAGGACTGCAGCAGGAGCGCATCCCAGACAGATGCCAGGCTGCCAGCTGCTAGGTGTCCTGGTGGAGCACTCCCCACCTTTCATGTTTGTGGTGGTTTGCAAAAAATCCAGATTTCTCTTACTATGCACAAATTCAGACAGATTTTGAAATAGTGACATGTTTTGGTGATGGAAACCCTCTGTTCCCAGCCATCCCTCTGGCAGCATGCTCTGTGCTAAATACAGGAAATGTGGGAAATGCTGCTGTGACCCTATTTATTGCATAGGGTAGCACCAAGTACCACTATGGGTGATACTGCTGCAACCCCAACCTGCTCAGCAGGAAGATGAATTTCTCTCTTCTCCCTTGCCCTTTGCAGCTGCTGGAAGCCAGGCGAGAGGCAGGAGGGCACTGGCTTCTCCTGGTCACCCTGTAGACATGGAGAGGACGCTGACGCCGGGACCAGCTCTGTCCTCATCCCCAGCATTGCAGGCCCACAGCGTACTCCCCAGCACCCCTGTGCCCAGCTCCCCGGGTCAGCCCCCCTCCTCTCCCCATCCTCCCAGCATCCAGACTGGTGCAGGAGGCACCACACTGCATCCTGAGGATACTGCATGGAGTTCTGCAAGCACCGAGCTCACAGGATCACCCACCTCCAAAAACGCTTCTAGAGGTGAGCCCTGCTGGTCCCTGGGTTTGTGTTACAGCTTCAGAACGTCTCTGGAAGCCTCTGTGTAGCTTTTGCTTTCTTGAACCAGTGCTGTGTTTTGCATGCAGTTGGTAGAGCCAGGCTGTTTGGCCAGGATTTGGAGTGGGATGGGTGGCAAGAAAACAACTTTTAATTGAAACTTTTCAGTGGGTGAGCTGGGTTACCCCACCATTGTAGGCTTTTCCCTAGGGCCCTCAGTGCAGTGCATCGTGATAGTGAGCCAAGGTTCTTGCATGAGCAGTAACTTAGGTCACCCTGAATGGAAGAGATTCATGCCTTTCCAAAAGAGCACTTTGTCCAGATTGAAAACTTCCTTTGCTTAATATGCATACGTGCAGTGTAAGCATCTGGGAAGAAAATGGATCCATCTGTTTATAATTTCATACACATAAATCGAGCTCTTTTATTCTGCCATAGCCGCTGGAAGCAGCTACCAACCATCCGATGGCTCATCACTGGAGAAGAGAATTTGGGGTTTCCATGCCACCAGTGACTCCATGACCACCACTGCCACTGGAGGCACAGGGAGGATGCCATGGTCTCTGCCCGCCAGCACCACCCTGGTCCATCCGGCAGAGATTTCCACCTCTGGTGCCAAAACCATTGAGCCTCCAGACTGGACCTTGTCTCCTGGGCTGCCTTTGGGAGCAGGGGCCAGTGGTGGCACAGGGGCCACCGTGTCCTCCGCAGACCTGCTGCTTGCCGATTCGGGCAGCACTTCCACGCGTGAGTTTTGATGGCTAGCTATATAACTCAGAACATTATTTAAAGAGTCTTTATAAACAAAATACATCCTTTCTATTTTAAAGAAAAGGAGGAATAATATTGTACTTGGCACATTCTGTACGTTTAAAAACATTTCACAGAAATGAAAGTATGGATAAATATTATTCTAGTTGGAAGAGGAGGATAGATTTTCTTTGAAAACTTTCAGTAGAATTTTGCAAGCTATTACTTCAGGAGTTCCTGTGTGGAGATTGGTTTTTCCCTGCGCTAATGATTTCCCAGTAGTAAATATTCACACATACACTGTCTGCTGGGATGAAACCTTCCCAGCTGTTTCAGTTTGTGCAGTTTTCTATTTCTTTTCTCCTTTCTCAGCCTCTCACGGCAGTCAAGAACCCAAGAGCATCCCAACTGCTGGAGAGGTGATGCTGCGCTCAGACGCGTCCACTGTGCTCGACAACATGACAGTGGGGACCCTGGGTTCCTCTCCAAGCTCTGCCACCAGCCCTGACCCCACCAGCATTTTGGGGGGCACTTTGTCCTCCTCCAAGGCTGGGACACATGGAGCTGGCAGCTGGCAGGGAGGCACGGACCTCACCACGCAGCCCCGAGAACCTTTGCTCACCAGCTCATTCTCCACCTCTGGACGTACATTTGCAGGTAGGTGGTTTGTTCTGAAAGATGGCTGCTGTGTGGTTGAGCTGGGTTTTGCATCACTGACTTTGCATTGTTCTCCTGTAGATATCGCCATCAGTTGGTGCTGGATGTGTGGCTGCACTGGGATGAGGGGAAGGTTGGGAGCAGTGTTCAGCTTTTGGTTGAAAAACTGAAAAATATGGGTGGCCTAGTTGTTCTTGAAACTCCCATACTGAGAAAAGCAGTCACTATTCATAAGTAGATACGTATATAAAGACCACCCATCATACATACAACTCTGTATGCATTGATCAAATCTGGTTTTCTTCTATCTCAGGTGTCAGAAGCAGCCACCAGCCAACTGACACATCAACAACAGAGGAAGAAACCTCAGCGTCCTCTGCCACCAGTGCTTACATTTCGGCCACGGCCACCGGCACCGGGGGGAGGCCACCGAGGTCTGCCACAAACAGCAGTGGATGGGCAGCAGAAGTCTCTGCTTCCAGCAGTGGTGTGACCGGGACCTCAGGCACTGTCAGATCCTCACCTACCTTTTCTGTAAGAGAGACCTATGGAGCTCCTGCGTCCAGAGAAACAGCAGCTTCCAGCCAGCCTGAAGCAATGCCTTCATTGCCGCTCTCTCCCTCTACTGCAGAAGGTCCTTCCACAGGTGGGGGAGAAAAAGGAGGATGGTCACTTTATCCTACACTACCTGCACATCTCAAAACATATTACGACTGTATAGAATATACATTTAAGGAGGAAAAAATTTGGTTTGGTGTTTTTACAGAAAAGGCACACATATGAAAAGTTTCCTTGGGCCAAGAAAAATTTACTTTCAAATCATTTCAAAATTCTTTGCCATTTCGAGTTGCTATCACTATTTCTTTGATAAGGGAACTAAGCAAGTGGAGATTCAGCTGTGTTCCCGCGATCCCAGGGACCAGAATTCAGGTCCTGTGTTGTTCCGCATGGGCCATGCTACTTCCCAAAACCCAAACCAGCTTTAGGGCAATTTCTATGTTGTCTTAGGTCCTTCGTTCTGTTCTTTGCTCCTGGACCCGGTTGCGGTGCTGAAGGAATCCAATCCCTGTGAGCTCATTCCTTCATGACCTGTTCTCCCTGCCCCTTTGCTGTTCAGCATTATGCCAGTCTGACCTGAATTCCAGGCTTATCTGGCTTGTTATGAGATGTGTTTGTTCTAGCAGCATGGAGTGCCCTCAGTCACTTAATGGTGAAATCAAGTGCAAGGTGTAGTAGTTCAACAGTTTGTACATAACAGTACTTTTTGTGGCATCAAACCACATTTTTTTACAAGAAAAATTTCTGTGGGAAGGAGTCACATCTTTGGAAATTCTGTTTTCTCTAGATTGGCATCTTCTCGGATTTTCTACCTATGCATGTACTTGCTGTTTCTGAGTGCTACTGGAAGAAAGCTCATCTGTTTATTTATAGTTTTGCATTTGTAATTTTTTTCTTTCTCATATCTCAGCTTCCAGAAGCAGCCACATGCCATTTAGCACCCTGGCCACAGAGAAGAGAGCTGATTTCCACGCCACCAGTGACTCCATGTCCACCACAGCCACCAGAGGCACAGGGAGGACGTTGCGGTCTCTGCCCGCCAGCACCACCCTGGTCCATCCGGCAGAGATTTCCACCTCTGGTGCCAAAACCATTGAGCCTCCAGACCGGACCTTGTCTCCTGGGCTGCCTTTGGGAGCAGGGGCCGGTGGTGGCACAGGGGCCACTGCATCCTCCCCAGGGTCACTGCTTGCCATTTCAAGCAGTGCTTCCACAGGTGAGCTCAGGCTGTCCCCAGGGGCCTCATCTTGTAGGCTTCAGATTCCCACTCTGTGTGAAGGAGTGAGGGAGATGTTAGAATCATAGAATCATTTCAGTTGGATGAGTTTCCCAACACTAAGGTCACTGAGTCCAACCGTTAATGTAGCACTGCCAAGTCTACCACTGACCCACATCCCTAAGAACCACATCTACACATTAAATACGTCCAGGGATGGTGACTCAACTACTTCCCTGGGCAGCCTATTCCAATGCTTCACAACCCTTTCAGTGGATAATTTTTTCCTAATGCCCAACTTGAACCTTCCCTGGTGAAATCTGAGGCTATTCCCTCTCATCCTGTCACTTGTTCCTTGCGAGAAGAGATCCGCTCCACCTCACTACAACATCCTTTGAGGTAGCTGTAGAGACCAATAAGGTCTCTCCTGGGCCTCCTTTTCTCTAGGAGGTGCTGGGCAATGCTTTGGGGCATTGTGAAGGAGCATTTCAGCTTCAGCACACCAGCGCTCCCGCCTCTTGTTTTTGGTGCCCTCTTCAGGGTGCTGTCCTGTGAGCAGCCTTTCCCCACATCCTTGGGTTGGAGTGGGTTGTGTCTTCTCAGATGAATTCTCCAGGTTTAAGTCTCCTCCCACCTTGTATCTGTACCCAGTTTGTCAGCATGAGGGTGGAGATAGAAGAGAGCAGGCCCATTTGCCTGTACTTTAGTATGTATAAATCCAATTTGTATCGTTTCCCAGCCGAAGGGGCTACAACCTCAGCCAGGGGAGGAAGCCTACCCGACGCTTCTGTCACCAGCACACCCGGCTCGGTGATGGCCACCAGCAGTGGGAACAAGACCACAGAGCCCGTGGTAGACACCAGCGCAGGCAGCTCTGCTCCCGCTCCAGCTGGCACCAGCTCCCTGGATGTAGTCCTTCTGCTGTCTTCTGTGACAGAGCCTGGCAGTCAGGGGGATGTCTCACAGGGTGATGCTGACCTCGGTGAGCTTCCAACGAAGCCGCTGCCTGTGTTTCCTCCTGGTATTTCAGTGCCGTCATCCTCACCAAGTTCTTCAGGTGGGTTGTGTGGGTCTGCCATGAAGAGTCTCCCACCCGAGTTACTACCCTTCCTTTCTGGTTTTAAGCTAGATTGCCATTGTAATCACGCCAGTTTGTAGCAAAGGGAGCCTGAGCACTGCAGGATTGATGAGTTATTTGCCTTTGCACTGAGGCAGAGCTTTTCCTGTCAGGAAGTGGACAGCCAAGCAGCTTTTCAAGACCACACATATAGACTGTGATGGAGCAACCATTTGAACTCCACCCTCAAACCAAGGACTGGGTTCCCACCGCCCAGCTCTTAATATTTCAACATCTAGTTTTCAAGCATGTCTTTTTTTTTCCCCTGCATTTGAAATTCTGACTTTTTCCAAGAGTGGGCACATCCTGAGCTCCCTGGCCACCAGCTCACACCTCTGTGGTGAGCAGGTCAGAAGTCCTGGCCTGCAGGATGTGCAGCTGGAGGCAGCTCTGCCTGGGCTGCTCGCCTTTCTCCCTGTTAAACTTCCATTTGGGAATGGATGTCTTCAGACTTCGGTTCTCATGGATGTCTATCTCTGCTTTGCAGTTCCAGAAGGAGGACAATGGGTTTCTGGTGTTCCTACTGAGACTACGTACGTTCTGACTGTGCTGTCCACCAATGAGGAGAGGACATCTCAGGATGCAGCTAACCGTGGCACATGGAGCATGGTGGTGGGAAGCCCCACATCTCACCCAGACATGGCCAAGGAGCCCCGATCCAGTTCCGTCCCATCCTCCCCAGCGTGGCCTGGAGGCAGACACATCTCCTCCAGCCGTGCAGTGTACACAGAGCCTGAGGTCACCTTTTCATCCAGGGTGTCCACCTACTTCTCGGCTGCTGCTGAGCCTTCCAGTGAGTCTTTCTGAGCTCCACAATGGCATTTGAATTAGGACAAGATCCGCCTCCCCCTGCCCCTGGCTCTTCCATGGGGCTGAGGTTCCCTTAGTGCTGTTCAGAGCTGTTGCATGTGTTGTGGGCAATATTGATAAGCTGTCGTGACTGAGCTCATTTGTATTGTGTATCTGTCATGACTGAGCTTGTTGGTATTGTATATCTGCAGCTGTGGGTGATTAACTGAAGCAGTCTCAGAAACTTGCACTATATCTTCTTGCTATCATCAACTATCTGCTTGGGTTGATAATTATAAACAGCCAAAATATGCCACTGTGGCTCTAATGGTACCGATTGTCCCTGTATATTTAAATTGTCTTCCTCCTTGGAGTAGACTTTGTCTGTTAAATCATTATTTAAGGTGATAGATATGCAAGATCTACCTTACCTGTATTTATCTGTGCAATTTTCTTAATCTTCATTTCAAATGACAATTACTGTGTAGCTCATGAGTGCTCTCACATCTGAGATGGTAAAATCACATACCCAATTTTTGACCCTCTTTCAGCTGTGGGAAGCAGCCATCACTCATTAAGCAGCTCAAGTATGGAGGAAGGGATTTCCAGCCCCCACACCGATCCTGCATATGGTTCAGCCACATTGGCTGGTGGTAGAGAGGGGACACCGATGACGATCAGTGTGCTGGCCCATAGCACAGAGAGCTCTGCTTCCTATACCGAGACCGCCAATGCTTCAGAGCCGATTCGGCTGGTGTTGGTGGAGCAGAGTGGGATGGCCAACACCTCGGTTGGCAGCGAAGGCCTCGCGACAGAGACACTCTTCACACGTTCTTCCAAGATAGCCACTGATTCATCTTTCCAAAACGATCTCACAAGTAAGTTAGCATGTCCCCATGTATGCTTTTTTTTGAATGTTCCCATTGTCCTGCATTTGTTTACACTGTGTACAAAGCTTTCGGTACGTTCAGTGCCACACACGGGTGTCCTTGGGGAGGTGTTCTCATGTGTCCAACGACAGAGGACTCAGAGCCAGGCCCCACCTGACATGGCAGTTGTTCCAGAGGTGAAGCCCCAAGCCTGGGCACTAGCAGGAAAGCTCTCCTGTTTTGATGGCCATGGAAGGCTTTATTTGCATCCTAACTGGTTTGCTGTGTGGGAGATGCTTTCAGAAGTGTTTCATGCTGTGGATCAGCATGAATTATAGAGTCTGTTATAGAGAATCAATTACAGAGTTAAACCAAATTTTGAATTTTTAATATCCTATTTTTTTTATTTGTAGCGATTGTTGAAGTTATCTGTACATCCTGAAATTTGTATTATAAGATTGACTGCTCCTTTAATGCTAAATGATCTGCATTTTTGCAGGCTGATATGCTACTCATTTAGGATTTCCTGACTGCAAAGTTTTCAATCAATGAGTTCACGATAAGATGCAAATTAACATAATGCAATAATTTCATCCTACAGAGGCATGAGGTTCACTGTGCCTAAAAGCAAACCAGCTGAAGAACAAAGATATGCAAAGATATAATGGAGGATAACAGGGAGAGGATATGAGTTTTGTAAATTATTAGAGATAAAGAGAACAGATGACTTTTGCTGCTTAGCTTCCCACAAAATATCACAGAATGATAAGTGTTCAGACACAGTAGAAAAGCAATGCTGGAAGAAGAGTGTTTTTTAAGAAACCTGCATATTTCATGCGTACCTTATGTCTGTCAGAGTTCACCATTTTTGAATGAGCTAAGGAGTGGCAGGTAATTCAGTAGCTATGCTTGGCTGATGCTCTAATTTTTTAGTATGGGCTAGTTTACAGACAAGAATATTCTATATATTTATCAAACAGTTTTAATATGATACTAAAATGCTTTCCTTTTTTTTTTTTTCTGTCATTCTAATGTATTTTGTCCTTTTACTGCAGGCTTTCCAAGTAGCCATCAGCCAGTCAGCAGCATTGATGCCGAGAAAAGGACCTCGGTTTCTCATACGGACGGCACATACATTTCAACCATATACACCAGAGGAGGAGAAAGGACACTCCTGTCTATCTCGAACAGCAGCACCTCTGCTGACTCCTCTGAAAGTTCCACATTTTTTTCAGAAATTTCCAACCCTTCTGATTCATCAAAATCAGCTGTGGCACGGGACGGGAAGAACAACGTATCCAGTGATGGCAGTTTTGTTGAACCATCTACGGAGCCATTGCTGGTGAAATCTTCCAAACCACTGACTTCTGCTTCTGTAGACAGCATGCAAAATACAACTGTCTTTGATACTGACTCCCGGTTGTTGCCCACTGGCAGGTCATCTCTATCTTCATCAGTATATCCACGCTCTTCCTCAGTGTCATCACTGCATCACTCACTCTCATCAACACCACCACCAACTTACCTGTATGCAACATCAGAGTCATCTGAGCCACTCTCTTCCTCTGTGATGGCATCTTCAACCCCTCTGCAGGCTTTGTCATCCTCTTTACCCACTTCCTCCTTGGTTTCCCCATCTTATTCCTTAGTATCTTTATTGCCTCTGATTTCGTCACCGTCATCTGCCTCACAATCCAATGACAGTGGCCCAGCAAGCACCCCCACAGCTACAACTGCATCCAGGCGGGTGCCCTCCACAGCTGCGGTGGCTGGGAACTCATCCCGAGAGACCAGCAAGCACAGTGGCACACACCAGCCCCAAAACAGCACCTCCTTCAATCTGACCAGGTCTCCTTCTCTCCCCACGGAGCCCATGCAGCATCTCGGTGGCCGCGTTGTGTCTGTGTCTGCTGCCGCACCGGTAACGGAAACCATGTCACCAAGGGGAGCTACCTCCCAGGGGGGTAGCTCTGGGAAGGCAACACCACCACCTCTGCTCACCACGGCCAGCGATGCCCCACGGACTGAGCCCACCAATGTGCCCCTGAGTACCTCGACCAGTGCAACAAGCCACGGCGTCATTGTCCCTGCGGTGACACTGACCACAGTGAAACCCGTTGTGCTGACAACGCCAGCCAGCCGCCAGCCAAACTTGAGTGATGCTAGCACCACAAAAACCCACAGAGCTCCAACACCCACTGTCACTAAACACATTCATACTACTGGTGAAAGCACAAAATCTGTGGATCCCACCACTACAGTGCCTAGTAAGGTCACCAAGGAAATCATCCCTGCTACAAGTCCTCCTGTAGTCCGTCCAACAAGCAAGACCACTGTGAGCACAACTACATTGGCTTCTACCAAACCAACCACCATCCTGCCATCAAGTAGCACAGCTGGCGTGAGAACAACATCTCCAGCAACAGGTAATGTGTCTAATAGTGCTTGGCAGCAGGGCCAACAAGACTGGGTCCCGCATGGAGGGTCTTTGAAGGGTTACATATATATATATGACAAGTCCATTGTCAGCAGGATTTGAGGATAAGAATTCCGTCTCCATTCTGGTATTTTTAAGATAAAGGTGTAACAATCATGCTGGGCTGCTGGAAAAAAAAAAAAAAAGAAGTGAACGTTTTGGTGAAGGTTTCTGATGGAAATGTTAAGCTGAAATTTGGGAATTTCAAAAAAATCAAGCTGATGGCCTCCCAGGTAAGCTTAGGATGTACTTAACATTTGCCATGAAAAATAGATCAATGTCTCTCTTATGAGAAAAGGCAGTTGGCCAACTCTTGTTATTTTTGTTGGAAGTTTTTCTGCTATTATGATCTAAAGTTGTTCTCTCCCCATCTCACTAAATAAATTTCTCCTTGAGGACCCATCACTTCTCCTGGTAGGTTACACACTGTGGTCTTGCTGAGTGTGTTGTGATAACCAAGACTGGGAAAGAGAAGCTGAGAAATGTGCTATTCAACCATTTTGGATTTGCTTTTTAATTACCTTGTGATCCAGGACCATTCTTTGAATCCATAGTGATACATAGCCTGGTCGGGGCTCTGAGCACCTGATCCAGCTGTAGGTGTCCCTGTTCATTGCAGGAGAGTTGGACTAGATGGCCTTTAAAGATCCCTTCCAACTGAAACCATTCTATGATCCTATTAGAGGTGGAAAAGATTGTGCTCAGGCACAGTTCTCACCCAGAGATACCCAGGTATTGCATGAGCAGATGTTTCCCTGCCCAGCAGAAGGGACTGCGGGCTCTTGTGGTGCAGGAGGGCAGAGGTGGCAATAGCTGACTGCAGTGCATTGCAAAGGAGTCTGTAAGCAGAAAGCCCTGCAGAAGAACAAAGGTTTTCATTTGTCGCTGCTGCCAGGCTCCTTATCTTCCCAAGTAAACGTATTGAGCTGCTTTATATGAATGGAAATCGATTCTGTGTTTAAAGTTCAGGAGCCTGCCCCTAATGCCAGCGTAGGATGTTGTGAGTACTGACTGCATTAATCTTGGTGAAATACTGGCAATAGTGTATATTCCACCAGTAATTAGGTATTTAAAGGTTATTTCTCATCTGATTGGTATCATCTATAGCTATGGCTTCATACAAAATAAATAACTTTAGGGGAATGGATTTTTTGTTACTCATTTCTGGCTGCTGAGGTCAGAGACACCACGCACCCTCTCGCTGGTGCTAGGTAGCCAGGCCAGACAGCCCAGGGCACAGGGATTATCCCATGCTGCGTGTCCCAAGGCGGGGATCAGCTGGGGCTGTCTGCACTGCAGGGCTGTGTGGTTCTTCAGCCATCCGTAGCTGTGGTGTTGCTAGTCTTTGAAAAGTGCTCTGGGATC
Source organism: Numida meleagris (assembly GCF_002078875.1). NCBI lineage: Eukaryota > Metazoa > Chordata > Aves > Galliformes > Numididae > Numida > Numida meleagris. The sequence continues at coordinate 62,330,645 of NC_034413.1, read as the reverse complement.
TACAGGAGCGGTGCTGCAGGTAGGCTGGGTGTTAATATTAGCGTGGATCAACACCGGGTCCCAAGGGCTTCGGAATGAATATTCAACAGAAAGTGTTTTCTGTTTATTCTTTTAGCTCCAGCAGAATAATTAACAGGATAAGCAGTAAGTGCAAATGATGCAATGAATCATCTGATAATGCTCAGGGGGTCACAGAAGAGGAGCCAAGTTGATCTTTTTTAGCCTAGCAGTTGTTGATGTTTGTGATTCTGTAACTATAGACTGGCTTTTTTTTTTCTGGTTTTCTAGATGTGGATAAATGTCTTTCCAACCCTTGTCCTGCACTGGCCACCTGCAACAACACCCGTGGCTCCTACATCTGTCAGTGCCCTCTTGGATATGAGCTGGAAAAAGGAAAATGCAATTTAGGTAAGAAAACAAAAGTGAAAAAATGGAAACAATGATGGAGATAATGATCTGTAATCTTCTAAAATAAATTAACCCAGGCTCAGACAAGTTCAGGAGCTTAGCGTACCTCCCAACTACTACTTTTACCGATAGCCTGACTTCAGTGGGCTCAGCCATCTGTATGGAATTAAGCAGCCATGAAAGCCTTTGTAAGATCAAGGTCTTGTTTCCTACCTTTCTCTTTTGTTGTGCAGCACAGTTATTATTTGGGACTCGGGTTCTGGCCCCCTCGCTTTCTAGTAAAGGACTCAAATCCCAAGGACTTATAATGCCCCATTGTGAAGGGGGATTTGTTTTGCTGGAGTTTCTTCTGACCCTTAATCAGTGAGGATTAAGGCATGGAAATTTTGCTGAGCGACACGGCTGAGGTGTCCCTGAAGGGTGTTTTGAAACATTTCTTCTTGTAGGAATGTGTCAGCTTCTAATTTAGAGAGTTGTTTTGATTATGCCTTGGACTGCGCTACGGGCAGATTATGTAAATACCGTGAAGGTGATTCCAGACTCATTTCTACCAGAAGCTGTTATATTAGAGCTGTCCAATACAAAATTTGTGGTGAAGATAGGCTCTGCGGATGGGAAAAAATGGGAAAGAACTGGAAGCTTTACAACATTATCTGCAACTGTATTTGTTTTTCTGATGGAACATAAAACTTTAGCTCTGAGTTCTCATTTCCACTGAGTATCTCATGACACTTAATACAAGATTTAGGGATATTATCTCTCTGAGACTGGACGACTTGGATTATTGCATTCTGTTGCCATGAATCAAATTTAATTCTAAGCATGGAAAAATGCATCTTTCAGGCCTCCTTTCAAACATCATTGCTCATTCTATCCAGTGGTTTAAAAAATGAAAATGTCCTTTCTGCAGTGCTTCATCTTGACTTGTCGATTTGCTTTCCTTGCACTGGAGGGAAGGGGAAAGAGTCTTGATGCATTTACCCCAAATTATTATAAATTAGCTTTGACACCTGAAACCATCTTGCCACTAAATTTCCCTGTCTCTCTCTGTGTTCAGGGCTCCTATTAAATGAGTTGCTTAGTTTTGGCTTATAGAAAGGAGGCACATATTCCAACTAACCTGTCTTATTCTCCTTTTCAGTAAGAATATTTATTGGTCAGGTCCCCCTGAAGCTTAACATCACCCACGGGAAGTACACGGATCTCCTGCAAGTGGAGCGTGAAATCCTGGCGATGGTGAGTGTCCCTGCTGGGGTGGCAGCAGCACTGCTCGGGTCCTCATGTGTCACTCCCCTTATACAGCAGCCACAGGGCTCTCTGGTCTGGGTTTAGCCTTTCTAATCGTTGAACCGTCCAGATGGCCCAACCACCTACACCTGGGGGCTGTCCTGGGGCTGGGGGTGCTACTGGGAGCTGTGCTGCTGCATCCCAACAGCTCTCTTCTTCCTTTCAGCTGAACGCCTCTCTGTCAGGCTTGCCTGGGTACTACCACTCCACAGTCAGAGCCACCAGGTAAGGGGCCACGAGGAAGAGCGAGGAATGGCATCAGCCACCCGAGTACTTGGGATGTTCAGCTAGAGGGCCACGTTTTGAGTCTGACCCAGTGGTGCTGTGCTTAATGAAATCAAGCCCAGCAGCAGCAGCATGGGGCACGGGAAATGCCTTTGCACCCTGGCCATCCATCCCAGTCCTCCTATTGGGGACAGCCTGCCGAGCAGCCACAGATGTGCTGCCACAGACAGCTTTCTCAGTATGTGTGTGATATCACGCCTACGTTAAGTGTTGCTGGCACTAACAACTAGCAGGTTGCTAATGTACTAACCATGAAATCAGACTGACCCGTGGTACTCAGGGCTGTTTTGTTTTGTTTTCTGTTAGGGAGGCAAATGTTGTGCATGTTTCAGTGCAATCCACGTTCTCTTTAGCATCCAACGTGACTTTCTACGATGTCATCAGCACTGTGAAAAGCTACATTCGGGCTTGCAAATCTCCCCCTGACCCCTGCCAGTTCATCTCCAGCCTGAAATCACTCCACAGAGGTAAACAGCATGGCAGATTTGTTTGATTTGGGTCCTTTTGCAAAATGGAGAGAAAGATTTTGGCATTCAGCAAAATCCCTCTGAAAGTTTTCATCTCACTTCAATAGGAATCATCTTAAGATAGAATCATAGAATCATTAAGATTGGAAAAGACCTCTAAGATCTAGTCCAACCATCAACTCATCACCACTATGCCCACTACCCCATGTCCCTTAGTGCCACATCTACATGGTTCTTGGAGATGTCTCATTCCACCCACCTGGCCAGGAGTTGGGAAACAGTGGGGTATAAAAATTGGTCACTTTTTTTTTTCACAAGTTTCTGGACCAAGAACCACCTCTCTCCCAATTCCTCCTCCTGCCAAAGGTCAGACTTGCGTGGAGAAGGCAGCCAGTTCTGGGCAGGACTTTGTCCAGGCATTAAATATGCCATATTTGAAAGCCACACCTCACCACTGTGGACTGAATTAATTTAAGTTATTTTGTTGAACTAGCTCAAAATTATAGCCAGTGGTTACCTCAGGTACAATAACTCAGATAGAAACAAATTCTATTCTTGTGTGAGTACTTAAAGAAAAGATGTCAGATCTAAAGATAGTGTGCCCAGCAGGAAGGGGGTTGTAAAAGTGGAGCTCCAAGTGAGTGACACACATCCCACAGAAGTTCCTGCTTCTCGTGAATATGCCTTCATTTGTTGGTTCCAGTTATTCCACCTCCCAGTAAAATACATAGGTTTGGTGGCACAATTTCCATTGTGTCACAATTGTGTGACACGATTTCCATTGTTCATCCCCAGTTTTGCTGAATGCTCATGTCAATAAATCTGATCTTTAAAGGTAAAATGTTGCTTCAAAGTACTATAAATGAAAAAACAAACTCTGTGTTTCAAAAGTGGAGAACATACAGTGCTTGATATTGGAATAGAAGAAACTCTTTTGGGCTGAGCAAGATACTTTGCTAGATATAAACTTAAAAATGGTTTTGTTGAACTGTCTCAGGGGGAGGATGTGCTTCTGCTTGAGCCAAAGCAAATTTTTCTTTTTAATTTCCCTTTCAACCTCCGAGCTGAAATATTTATTATTCCCCCGCTCTATTTGCCTGTACAAAAGATGGTAGATATGCAAGAACTTGTGACATATTGTGATGTTGACCGTCTCATAATGGAACAGATATTATTAAAAAAAGAGAGAAAGAGAGATGAAAGTAGCAAATGAACTGAATGGAATGCCTGGGGAAAGCAAACGTGCATGCTGGTGTGTTCAGAGAGAACTGTGCTGATGTTGGCTGCGTTTTCCCAACAGTTGGCAGCTTGTGCAAGCAGAAGGACCCTGAATGTGACAAGGAGACCTCTGAGTGCACTGACTTCGATGGGGTTGCGCTCTGCCAGTGCAAAAGCGGATACTTCAAGTACAATAAGATGGACCATTCCTGCAGAGGTATTGCCCTTCGTGCAGCTTTTTTATTTTGCCTGAGTTCTGCTGAATCTTTTCGTGGCAGTTGCAGTGATTGTGTGTTTGTGTGCCGTGTGCATCACTGTGTGTGCAAGAAGCTCGATATTATGAATAGATAGCAGCAGCTCAAGTTTCTTTTTGTCAGCTAGGGGACTTTTCAGCAGATGCTGGAGGTGCAGTCTCTCTCTAGGAATAATATTATCCTTTTCTGGAGCGTGCTGTGAGTCACAATGGTGCAGAAGAGGGAGAAGGGGGCCTGACCGCGCTGGGCTTCAGCTCAGTGGCACAGAGCAGAGATGACGTGCAGCTCTGCCTGTTTTGATTTTGTCTGAACTCTCGGCGAACTTCAGATAATTGCTTTAAATTCACAAGCTTATATCAATACGTCTTCAGTATTTTTTAAATAAGCAAGTATCTGAAAATGGTTATGAATTTATTTTTCAACTGGGTTCCTAATAGAAATTTTATGCTTCAGGGTTATATTATTTTTAGCTACTCCTCAGATCGTGAAATTTGTTTTGCTACAACTTAAACAAGGTCTTTGTCTTTGTGCCAGCAGTCAGAGTGAGTTTTATAGGATCAGGGCATCCATTCCCTCGTTGCAGCAGTTGTTGCAGGGCTTCTTAGGAAATCCAGTTTTTTGATGACCTATCAATAATAATTGCAGTGCTGGTTATATATTGTTTCTGGCAGTATCAACAGGGTTGATATTAAAGTAGGAGGAGATACTTTGTCATTTCTGAATCTGATCAGAGTGGAGGTGGTGGATGCCCCGTCCCTGGAGACACCCATGGTCAGGCTGGATGGGCTCTGAGCACCTGATGGAGCTGTAGGTGTCCCTGCTCATTGCAAGGGCATTGGACCAGCTGGTCTTTAAAGGTCTTTCCAACTCAAATGATTCGATAGTTCTATCCAGTGTGTCTAGAAATAATGCATGCGCTGTGGGCTCTGGGATGGGCATCCCTGAAATGGGCATCCCTGGCTCTTGGGTCATGGTCCTGCCTCTCCTCTTCTATACATCTCCAGGCAATACCCTTTGTATTTCCCTCCCTCCCATCAACTTGTATTTTGGAAGAAGGACTTTTGTTAGGAAATATTGACTGTCTCCACCCACCCTGAGAGGCAGAGTGGGACTCATCCAGTGAGGGGGGGCTGAGATGCCCACCAGTCTTGGGGATTGACCATTCATCTTGTCCATGACCCTTGGCAAGCGGTGGTGTGAAGAGAAATGCCTGAAAGGCTGTGAGGCACTCAGATGCAATGTTATGGAGGGCTAAGTCATTAACACCTTGTAGACATGGAGATGTGGTCACTCCCTACTTACCAGTCTTGTTTGCTATGCAAAATGAGAAAAACCTACCCCACGCTGTCAAGTCTCTATTTTTCACCTTCAGCTCCTTGCTGTGATTAGCAGTGTGGCAGTGGGTGCTACTGAGTGCACAGTGCGGTGCTCCAGTAATGTACTGGACTGTCAGCATCACTGTCCCCACCTGGGTAAGCCAGACCATCAAGGTTTTTAAAGTCATTTTCGAAAGCCAAGCTATACTGGAGCTATTCTCTCTATATTTATAGTACATAATATGCTGGGCTTTTTTAAAATCTCTGCCCTCTTATTGACTGAACAGGAACTGTGGTCTCCCAAGCATCCGACCCTCATTGTGGGTCACGCAGACGTGGAGTGTTAACTCCCATTAAGTACTTGCAAAGGGGAAACAGCCATTGTGCTGCCCCATCCGGCCTCCCGTGGGAGGCTGGGGGCAGCTGAGGCAGGGGGGGGCACTGCCATGTGACCCCAGGTATTGCTTGGCTTTGTCTGCCACCTGGGGAGTGCTTGAGAATGTCCCCTGGAGGAGCAGTGGGGCTGCACAGGGCAGGGTGCAAGGGCAGCGGATGGAGAGGAGGAGAAATGTGATAATATAGCCTTTTCTAGCCCAGAAAACATCCATCCAAAGGCTGGAATTTGACACTGGGATAATGCAGACCAGAGAGAAGGTGAATGTTTTTAATGGCTGGGGAAATTAACTTTGTGAGCATCTGACTGAGTGTTGTGGTTGATTGTCTGTCACTGGAAATATTAAAACCAAGCTTGGATGGTTCTGTGAAATGTAGTTCCACTTCAACTATTTGATTTGAAACCCGATTCAATTTGGAATTGAATTTAGGGAAGTTCTCTGACCTGTATTATGAGGGAGAGGTCACAGACACATTGCTCCCAGCTGGCACCGACATTGCTTGTTATTGGTGCTGCAAGAGCCATAAACTCTGGGTCCAGCTAGAACACTAGTGGTCTCTTCTGGTTTATTAGGATATTGCCAGCCTGTTGTAATGGACAAAGTTGCACACGCAAACTTTTTGCACTGATATTTTGTGGGAAACAACGCAAGTGTGCAATGAGTTTCCATTTGGGCAAGAAGAGATCCAGTCACAAATTGTTTTACCTGCTGCCCACCCTGTGGCAGGCTGCAGCATGGCTGCTGGGAGGTGAGCTAAGTGCATGGTGTTTTGCCTAAAACAGAGGATCACGTAGCCTCAGAGCACGCAGCTTCCTGCTGCACCAGTGCTGTTGGGCCTGGAGGTTGGTCAGGGTGAAGCTGCCATGGGAAGCAGCAATGTGAGTGCCTCCTGTGCACCACTGTGTGGTGCTCATGGCCCTTTTCTGTTGTGTTTGCAGCCTGCGAAGATGGATATAAGCTGGAAAATGAGACCTGTGTGAGGTATGGTGAGCACTCTGCCCCCTCCTACCCCACTGTCCTTCTTAGCGCTGCTTTGGTGACCTGTTGGCACTAGCAAGCTGCTGAAACTCCCTCTTGTTTTCTGTTGTCAGCTGCCCGTTTGGCTTAGGGGGATTCAACTGTGGGAACCGTAAGTACCGAGTTTCATTTCGTTCCATTTCATTTCATTTTTGGGAAATTTGAAACACATGATTTCAAATAACCATGTCTAAAACACAGTAAGTGCAAAACATTCTTGTCAGGCTTTTTGTTTCTTCACTGTCTGTCAAAAATTATTTTGTTGACCAAAATATTTCTTTGACAAAGTTGACTTGATATTATCTGCTAACAAGATCAGTATTTTCCTTGGAGATCTTCTTTCTCTTGATACTCTGCCAAGATAGCATATACGTACTCTTGAAGCAAAATATTCGGAGTGAATCCATGAAAGTTTGTCTGAGTTATTCTGATTTATCAGCGCAGGGAATCAGTCCCCTTGGCATGCAGGAGCCTGTCCTTCCTTCAGCGAGAGACCCCCAGCTCCATCTGCTTCAGATGAAAATCTGGGGCGATATTGCTTACAGAGGGAGGGAAGATGGGAAGCAAACAGTTAATCCCCTTGCATGAGGACTGTGTTTGCATGAATATTTATGGCCAAATCACTGTCTCTAAGCAAATCTCTCTCTCTTTCCTGCCCCTAGCTTACCAGCTCATTACGGTGGTGATTGCGGCCGCGGGAGGAGGATTGCTGCTTATCATGGGCATAGCACTGATAGTCACCTGCTGCCGGTAGGTTCTCCAGAAATGCAGGCTAGGTAGAAAGGAGGAGTTTGGGCAATGGGAAGAATTGCTGGGCCATCATGAAGAGGTGTTGGAGTGCTTTCAAGGCCCTTCTCCAAGCACAGGTCCTGTGCGTGCTCTCACTCCATGTCTCTCCCTCTCAGCCACACACACGCACATGCACACCTAGTTCCTGTACCAGCAGACAGCTTTGAGCTAGAGGCAAGGTGTGCTGCTGAGGGAGTTGTGCTTCACGATTTATATACCATGGAAAAGGGCTGCCTTGCAGTAACACCCTCTTCCCCACCATTCTAGCCCCAAATCTAAGATTGCAAACCTCTCTGTCTGAACTCAGCAGCCGGCTGGATCGTTCCCATAGCACTGGTAGTAGGCACAGCCTCCTTTGGCACTTTGAGTCAGGAGGACACCAGCAAGGCCCAGCCAGGAGATGTGATGATCACTACACCTCTGGGTCCCAGCATGCAGACTTCTGCGGGGATGGATTGGTCTTCTCATGGGCCCTGGCATTTGGCAGGCCATGTGCCTTCCTGGAGGGTACTCTTCTTTGCACTGGAGATATTACCAAAGTCCATTCCTACAACATGGTGGTGATGTAGGGGCTTTCTGTGGTGTTCAGACCAGCAGCTTCCAGTTCTTCCTTCATAGGAAGTGACATAGTGCCTGGAAGGCCATTGGAAACTTGAATAGCATGGGGGCTCCCATACATTTTTCTTTCTTCCTACATATATGTTTTTGAGAGACAGCAGGTGTAAATTGAAACAGGAGAGGATCTTATACCAGAATTAGTTATAACTTTTCACTTTCCTTCGTTCTTTTCTAAACAGGAAGAATAAAAATGACATAAGTAAACTTATTTTCAAGAGTGGGGATTTCCAGATGTCACCATATGCCGAGTATCCAAAGAACCCCCGAGCACAAGAGTGGGGCAGAGAGACCATCGAGATGCAGGAGAATGGAAGCACCAAGAACTTGTTGCAGATGACAGATGTGTATTACTCGGTATCTATCGACAGCTTAACTCTTAACCTTTTGTATCTCATACAGCAAAGAGACATTCCTTTATTTTTGGAAGCGTAGATCCCGTTCCTGCAAAACAAAAGAGCAAAGCAAATGGCTGCCACAGACAGCAAGGCAATGGGAGTCCTGTGACCTCCAGCTGTTATGTGTGTGTGAATATCACAAAAAAATGTCAGCTGGAAGAGTGCTAGGAAAACGTCTAGGAACTCAAGATGAGGTGGGGTTATTCATGTGAGTGAAGGTTGCAGGAGTTCACACAAATCACACTTATTGAGCTTCTGCTTTCCAGGGAAGAGAGCAGTGAGCAAAACTTTTTTCTGGCTTGTATGTTAAGTTTTCCCAGAGTAATTTTACTGCTCTACACAGCATGAAGGAAAACGAGAGAAAAGCGCTTCTAGATAATACTCAAAGTATGAAACAAACTGATTTTCTAGGAGCATTTCTTTTAAGAATAACTCTGATGGTATCCTGTGTTAAGGTGAATTATTTCAATGCCTAGGCTCATTAGCACAATTCTCTTGGATTAAAAATTAACTGTACGCTTAAACTGCCTTTGGTGGAGCCAGGTAAACTTCCAGATGGGTAAAATTCAAGTCTTCTATTTGGCAAGATGTCAAAACTCAGTTGCATCAGAATATTGCCCTCCAGGAAATGCATAACTCCCACAGTAGAAGTAAACCTAAGTCACAGAGAGATGAGTAATGATCATGTTGTTCCTTCTAGCTACTGAAATAACTGCTGGGAAAGGTAGTAAGGCTGTGCTTGAAAGAGGAGTTGTCTGTGAATAAGACTTCTTTTTATTTTTTTTTTCCCTACTAATACAGCCAACTGGACTGAGAAATCCTGAACTGGAAAGAAACGGACTTTATCCTCCCTACACTGGTTTGCCTGGGTCTCGACATTCATGCATCTACCCTGGACAATACAATCCATCCTTCATTAGTGATGAAGCCAGAAGAAGAGACTATTTTTAGCAGGACAGAGAGGGACTGGAAGATTATCACAGTCTTGTGGCCCTTGATCCCCAGGTACAATGTGTCTCCTGGCAGTTCAGCCCACACCAGTCTTACTCTTCCCGTTTAAAAGGATGGTCTTTGAACTCCATACCAAGTGTTGCTGCCCCCAGGAATGGTTGCATTTGCTGAGCAGCAGAGAGGAAGAGGAGGAGGAAATGAATGGCTCAAGGTGCACATCAGTAAAAGACCCAGGTGGAAGCTCATGTGTACTCTGGTTTTGTTCTGTGCTGCTTCTTCACTCCTTACGCTACATGGCAAGCATGGATCAGTACAGGCGGATGAACTGTGTCCAGCACTCTGTGTTGAATACCACTAGGGAGTGTTTTGTTTACAGATCTTGTTCACTGTTGACAGTGCTTGTCTTCTTGGCCAACCTTCATGCAAAGATTCACCGTGTGACTGGTTTTGGTAGGACAAGTTTGTCCACCCCTTTTCTCCTTGCTGCACTGCTTTCTGCTTTGTATGCAACAGGAAAGCTGGCTTGTCCTCTGGCCCGTACCTCCATACTGGTAGAAGTTCTCCAAATGGCTAGGCCCTTGCAGCAGCCTGGTGCCTGGCAGTGTTGGCTGAACTCATGGGTGGATTGTCCTTGAGGAGCAGGAGAAGTTAGTCGTACCGCTGCGATTCAAACTGGAAGTAGGCACAGCTGGTCGTAGGTGCTGCTTTGAGAACTTAAGTACATAGGGAAGAGTGTGAGTATGTTGTCTATCAGCTATGTCTGTCAGCTGGCCTGGTTCAGAAGTGATGCTGCTACACATCATCACAGTGCTTCTGTATAGGAGCTTTACAGGATGTTTACTTGCAAGGATGAAAAGGCCTATAAAAACATCAATGTTATGTAAAATAGCTGCTCACAAGGAAGAAAAACATAAGCTGGGAATTCACCATGCTTCCTGTATGAAATGTTGGAAGAACCAATAACCCTGTGGTCGTGGCTAGGCAGGTGGAACATGACATCTAGGCACCGTGAGTGGGATATGGCTTTCAGGCCTTCACAGCCCACCTTGATTTCAGGGGGAGCTGTGGAAGCTTTCAGTTCACTGGAAAATAAGGCTCTCAGAAGTCAGTTGCATTTGGGGCAAGTTTCATTTAGAAACGTGATCCTCTCAATCCTAGCACAGCAAAGATCACTTACATCAAAGTATTTTGCTTTCTTCTGTTCTAGTTTCGGGTGATTCAAACCAGGCAGGTTTCCTCAGCTAGGTGTGTGAATTCATATTAATTGCTTTGGCAAAAGCCAAAGAATGTAAGTTATTACATTCCTCACTAAAGATCAGATCAAAAGCTTATTGACTTCATTCTTTCCTGAGTCAGGTGTTGAAAGAGCTCTTATTAAAGAAGTACATTTCCCGCTTATCTTTACTGCGAAGATAACCTTAGTCATCCAAACCTTGTCCAGATACAGAGTCCCAGTGCAGACCCTTACCCTCAGTGTGATTGTGCTTTTAATTCAGGGTGGCTGCTTGCAGGAGGATAACAAATAGCACAGTTCCTTAGCCATTAACCCACCATCCCTGCACTGAAGGGCACGTACCATCTGACATTCCTTTCTCCCACACAGTGCTCAAAAAGGCACAGTGCCTACAGTCAAACTCAGTAAGGTGGCTCTGAAGCACTGCAGGATGTGTCCTCAGAGTGCCTGACTCCTGGTGAGAAGGGCAGTTCCAAGGCTGATGTGCAGTGTGGCTGCTCCCTGAAGGCAAGCCTGGGGTGTAAGAGGCAGTACTCGTGTCCTGCAGGTGCTGGGAAGCTCCCAACCCTTACAGCACTTTGAACAGCTTGTGTGTTCCCTACCAAAAGGGAGCAGCAGTTACATATAGGGAGGGTGTGGTTTTGCAGAAACGAGAGTTTTATGGATGCCAGGGGCAGTATGCTCTGCACTGACGTCATCTTATGGTCATGGTGAATGTGACTGAATCCATAATCAAATTTGCAGGCTTATCTCAAATGTAGGGTGGAAATGAATGGATGCTTATGCTGCTGAAGGAGCTATATTTAAGGACCATTCCAGTTATAGTTTCCAAAACAGTGTAAAAGGTAAAGCACAAGGATTAACTGTTCCCGGTGTTTTCAAACTGTGAAAGATGTTCTTCTCCCCATCATTAGTAGCCAATATCTTAATTGCACAGGGTCCACTGGATGATGTGAAACAAGGGCTTGGCCCTGCCATGCTCTGGGGCCCTTCAAAGAGGACATTATTGGGGTCATTCCTATGAGGGTGAGCTGCCTTTTTCACCCAACACCAGCTCTGGTTGTGAGAGTGCCGAAGACAAGGGACTGCCTCTCCCATGGGATGGAGGAGAGATTTGTCCCTGTTACAAATGAAAAGGGAAGCTGGGACTTGGTGCTGGTTCTAAATCCAGAGCACATAGGTGAGCACTGGTATTTGTCCCTGTTTGCTAAAGCAGCCTAACAAAAAAATAAGCCTGTCCCAGCAATGATGGTAGGATACAACTGCATGACACTCAGACAGAAAAGAGTGTGGGGATATGCTTATACGTGCTATGATTAATTGCTTATTTAGTTTGAAGGCTGTGAAATGTTCCTTTGTGTGCCAGGTGCAAACAACAAAGTATGAAATACCAAAGGACAAATGCAGATTGATCCTTCTATGTAAACAGTAACATATGGGTTATGTGAGCAGAACGCCAATCTGTGTCATTTTACAGCAAATTGCAGGCTGTGAGTGATTGGAGTGAGAAATGTGATAGGACTATTCCTAACTGAGATCACAGAATTCATTTTTAATGACCTTTTAAATTCTTCTTAATGAAATGAAAGTGTCTCAAGAAAGTCAGAAGGATTTTCTGAGTGAGGACAGCAAAACCTGGCTTTTTTCCAAGAGAACAAACTGTATTGCACTGAAATTCTCTCTCTGCCGGAGCAAGTACATGTTGAGGAAATTATTATGAGATTAATCCATTGCAGCTTCCTTTTAGTTCTGGTGACAAATGAGTCAATGTATAGCCCACAGGAGGAGGAAAAGTGTCTCTCCTGACCCGCACCTTCCATGGATGTCCCAGGAGGAGAGGATTGAGGCAGGTGCCAGCCCTGAGGTCACGGCAGGCACTTACCTGTGCAGGATAAGCAGTGGCAGTAGTTCTGGTTTTTGTTGATCCTGTTGGATGTGAGTCAGGTCTCCGTGTGCAATATCACTCCTTGAAGCCCGCTTTCAAATGTGGGTGCCCCTGTGTTTAGCACCTAACTCCTCCTAGGATGCCTAAGCAAATGCAACTTGTTTCTCAGGCTGTTTAGATTGCCTTTCGCTGTCCAGATTGCAGATTTTGAGCACACTGGATGCTTTTGCTAAGGGGAATGGCTCTCTGCTATCCAAGAGGACTAGATGGAAATAGCAGGTTTCACGCAAGGAGACTGCAAGTGGCTCAGCCAGGTGTGGGGGAAGGAGGGAAAACCACACTGACACGACAAAGGACCTGTTTGTGCTTCTGGCTGCTGTGTAAAGCCAGGTGAGCTGTCAGCAAGGGCCCACAGGTGGTGTGGGGGGGAGTCTTTGGAGTAAAAAGGTGCTAATTCAGTTGACGACAGGAAAGGATGTAGGATGCGTGTTTGCTGCTATGGTGCTCTACCACTTGTGCTGACAAATGCCCCTTGCTTACAGAAAAACACCCCCGGCAGTCAGCCTGGGAGAGTGGGTCAGAGTGAACAGAGCAGAACAGTGCAGATCGGAGGGGTCAATGTAAAGGGATGCTGCAGCCTTCCCGCGTCCCTGTCCTGCCCCATGCTCATCCTGGCCATCTCTCCCACGCTGCTCTGGAAAACCAGGGTTCTTTTGCACACCTCTGAAACCTCAAAGCACTGAATTTGGATGTATGAGGAACGTGAGGACAGGGATATATTGATGCCCTTTGCCCTCCGTGTTTATAGCACTACGTAAAAGAGCAGCAATGAATCTTGTTTCCATTGCAGCATATCCCATAAAGTTCCTCTGTTACGGTCATTTACAGAGACACTAAAAGTTATTTGCCTTCACTGTGAGCAACAGAAAAAGAGAAAAAAATCACCCTTTCTAAAAATAGCAATGAAATGAATTTAGTGAGAGGTGTTTGTGATTGCAAAATGGTGCCAATAATTGTAAAGGTTGTTTGCTGAGGCTTGACAGAGCAGCAGTATGAGTTTGGACCCTGCTGTAGCATTGTAAAGTGCTTTCCCAGGACGTGTCTCTAATGCTGGTCAATGGCCATATCCGTTCCAAATCCATCTGGACTTCTCATTCTCTCATAGTGGCGTTTAGTTTTCTTCCTTAAATTAACAAGAACGGATGCATTTTACTTAAATGTTCTTCCTATGCTGACTATTGTTTTTCTCCTCTTTGCCCAAAAGGACCTAACCCAGCATCCACTCTGGTGACTGGGATAACTCTCCCATAGATTGTAGTGGAATTTTTTTAGGCCTGAATTATTCCACCGTCATGGTCATATGTGTGTACACCAAGCATTCCTGCAGCTCTGTGTTCCGCCCATTCCTGTGATATTGTTGCTGCCTTTTCACGTCATATTTATTTTTCATGTATGTCCTTATTACTGTAGCAGAGCCTGTATTATGTGAGATTGAACAAACAGGTTGTTCAAGATCTGAAATGCCTTCCTGAGAAGAGAATGAATGTGAATTTCATAGAAAATGTTTTACTGATCAGCCAACCTGTTTCCCATAGTGTAAGATCTCCAGGGATGTAGAGGTGATTTGTGCATTCACAGTTAAGAACTACCTGTCAGTTCACATATTTATGCTTTCAGAAATGAAACCAGATCTCCCAGTTTTGAAAGGGTTCTGTACTCTAAGGTCATGTGCGAGATAACACCTCTCCTGTGTGGTTTGTGTTTTGTCTGATAATATCCTTGTTGATGGAAAACTGAGAGAGGGTGCCTGATGTTCTTCAAAAGCCATATGTAAGTGCTAAGTCTGTTGGTCTTCATTCTGGTAAAATGCTGGAAGGGATGAGAGTCTTGCTTGGGTAATACCACAGCAGGTGACCCCAAATCTGCACCACCCCAATATGAAGTCCTGAGGAATCCAGTAAAAAGGGATCACTTCTCTTGAACAATGCCACAGAAATTGCCTGATGTGTCTGTTACAAAAGCCATTAGTATGGTTAACTTTAAGGAAAGAAAAGAACAACAAAACAGAATATATGTGTAATTCTTTCTGTTAAACTCAGTCATTTGCTTTAAGCCCTGTTAAATTCCTAGCAGAAAGCAAAATTGGTATGTAAAGTCATCACAGTTTCTTTGAACATCTTTCAGAACCATGGCAGTAATGCTTACCTTTAGCGAGGTCTCTTTCAAAAGGTGAATTTTAAGCATTTATCTGTGCTTCCTCTATCAACTTGATTCATGTTCTTCCCATTGTTGTGCTTCCTTCTCTGTAGCTCTGAATGTTCGCTTCCAAGTTGCTGGGGTTCTAAGGACATTCTCCAAACCAGTATTATTTAAAGTTGTATCATATTTTCTGCCTCTACTAATTATACAGTACTGTAGTAGCAAAATATAATTTTTAAGGATTGGATTATTTTTATACCTGCATCCAATATTATTAAATCTGGCGTTCTAGTCAGTATTATAAAAAGATACAATAAAACTATGAATATTAATATGTCTCAGCTTTTTTATTGTCTAAAGTTTTCCATGTAAAGAGATGCATGTGCAACTTTCAGACTGAAGAAATCTTGGGATCTTTTGTTCTTCTAGAGGTGCTTGGTGATTGTGTAACTAAAATGAAAAGCGAGAGGAAAGTTGTATGTTCCGGTTAGTTGTGCTAAACAAAGCTGTGCTCTGTTCTGTGTTGATATGTTTATTTTGATAGTACTGAGCAACTCAAAGTTTAATTTAAGAGTTTTCATCAATTTAATTTTTCATTCATCTGGAAATGCTGGAATTGGTGAAAGTGGGGAAGGAAAAGCTTGGGAGAGGCTGGTGCAAAGACAAGGAAATTGACCACAGTGAGATCAGTCGCACATCACTAATAGCCACTGGGAACATGAAGACTATATAGCTGAGTGTTCCTCAGAGGAGGAAGGTTGATCCCTTGTATCCAGAAGAACACAGAGTCCTGGGAAGAGGCGTGATGTGGAAGAGCATCCCAAGAATGGCAGTCTTGTTAATGTGGGGCAATCATTCCATATTTTGTCCCAGAGAAGTACAACACTCAGGTGTGACAGGAATCAAATGGGACCAAGGTACTCTTGAGTCATCTGACTCTTCCAATAACCATGAAGAGGCAAGCATCTACAGAAGGTAAGTCACCTCATGGTAAGATATCCCTTTGCCTTTACACTAGTGTCACAGTACTCTGCTTACAGACAGCTGCACTAGGTGAAATGAGTACTAGCTGCAATGGTGAGTCCAGAACATAGTTTCTTGCTGCATCCTGAAACTCAAGTCTAGTTTCTGCAGCAATACGGTACAGAATTATGTTATATGCCTGCTCCTTTTCTAGTAAGACTCCAGTGGGAAAATAAAGGGAGAGAGTAACATGATTAATCCTGTCACATGAGGTTCTGCCCATTTGTAAGGAAAGGCCTGCTACAGTGCCACTGTTTTGTTACCAATGATAGTACTGCAAGCTGATCTGTTTTCTGTGTGGTGTTGGTATCTCTAAGCAGGAGGACAGGTCATGTTACCATGAGGCTGGGTAAATTTGCAGTTATGGACAAGCACATGACTCAACAGTCCTGCCCATTGCAGATTTGCTTACCAGTGCCTCTGAGATCATTGAATGCATCCGTGCTGTGTGGCCTGAACCATAGAGTCGTTTAGGTTGGAAAAGACCCTTAAAATCATCAAATCCACCCATCAACCTAACACTACCAAGTCCACCGCTAAACCATGTCCCTAAGTGCCATATCCATGCATCTCTTAAGTACCTCTAAGGATGGTGATTCCACCACTTCCCTGTTCCAAAGCCTAACCACTCTTTCTGTGAAGAAATTCTTCCTGATATCCAATGTGAATCTCCCCTGACGCAACTTGAGCCTATTTCCTTGCATCCTGTCTATTGTCACCTGAGAAAAGAAACTGAAACCCACGTCTCTGCAACCTCCTTTCAGGCAAATGTAGAGAGAAACCAGGTTTCCCCTCAGTCTCTCTTTCTCAGCCCCACTTCCCTCAGCCACTCAGAAGTCTTGTCTTCTGGACCCTTCACAGGTTGCCTTCTAGTCCTGTCATCCTTGTTCCAGACAATATCCTTCTTATAGTGATGAGCCCAAAAGTGAGTCCATTACTCAAGGTGTTGTCTCACCAGGGCTGAGGACAGAAGGACAATCCCTTCCCTGGCCCTGCTTGTCCCACTGCTTCTGATGCAGGCCAGGAGCCATCGGCCTTCTTGGCCACCTGGGCACGTTGCTGGCTCATGTTCAGCTGGTCACCAACCAGACCCCCAGGTCTTTTTCTGCCAGGCAATTTTCTAGCCACTCTGCCCCCAGCTGACACTGCGTGTGGCTGTTGTGACCAAGTGCAGCACCCAACATTTGGCCTTGGTGAATGGCATACAACTGGCCTCGCTCAGCCCATGGACCTAGCCTACCCAGATCCCTCTGCAGAGCCTTCCTGCCCACAAGCAGGTCAACCCTCCTGAGCAATTTGGTGTCATCTACAAGCTCACTGAAGATGCGCTCAATCCCCTCATCAAGATCGGTGAAAAAAATGCTAAACAAAACCTGTTCCACTTCTGAGCCCTGTGTAACATCACTTGTGACTGGCTGCCTATCGATTTAACTCCATCCACAACAACATAGAATCATAGAATCATAGAATTAGCTAGGTTGGAAAAGACCTACAAGATCACCTAGTCCAACCATCCACCTACCACCAACATAACCCCACTAAACCAGGTCTCTCAACGCTATATCTAAACGTTTCTTGAACACCTCCAGGGACGGTGAGTCAACCACCTCCCTGGGCAGCCTGTTCCAGCGTCTGACCACTCGTTCAGAAAAGTAGTATTTCCTAATGTCCAGCCTAAATCTCCCCTGGCGCAACTTGAAGCCATTCTTTGAGTCCACCACTTTGAGTCCACCATCCAGCCAATTTTTTACCCAGCAAACAGTACATCCATCCAAGCCACGAGCAGCCAATTTCTCCAAGAGAAGCTGTGGGAAACAGCATCAAATGTTTTGCTGAAGTCCAAGTAGACCACATCCACAGTTTTTCCCTCATCTGCTAAGCATGTTATCTTATCATAGGTGGGGATCAGGTTAGTCCTGCAGGATCTGCCTTTCACAAACCCATTCTGACTGGATGTGATCAGCTAGCTGTCCCGCACTTGCTATGTGATGGCACTCAGGATGATCTGCTCCATGACCTTTGCTGGCACTGACATCAGACTGACAGGCTGATAAGGTAATTCCTTGGGTCCTCCTTCCTGCCCTTCTTGTAGGTGAGCATCATATTTGCTAAACTCTAGTCAACTGGGACCTCTCTGGTTAGACAGGACTGCTGATAGATTATTGAAAATGGCTTGACGAGCACTTCTGCCAGCTCATTCTGTACTTTTGGGTGGATCCTGTCTATCCCCATAGAGCTCTGTATGTATGTATGTATGTATATCTATATATAAAAATATTTTTAATTGTCTTAATCTGTAGTGCCAAAGTTGTTATGTTCTAGCTGAGTTTTGGCCCTTCTAATTTGCTCCCTACATTACCTCACCACATCTTTGTAGTCCTCCTGAATTGTCTGCCCCTTCTTCCAAAGGTCATAAACTTTATTTTTCTTACTGAGTTCCAGAAGAAGCTCTCTGTTCAGCCAGGCTGGTCTTCCCTGCCAGCTCATCTTTCAGCACATAGGGATGACCTGTTCCTGTGCCTTCAAGATTTCACTCTTGAAAAATTTCCAACTTTTCTGGACTCTTTTAACCTTTACAACTACCTCCCAAGGGACAACCAGGTTCCCGTCTTGGGAACCAGTTAACAAAAGAATTTGAACTGCATGTACTTCCCCCAATTACGGGTGAGTCTGGATATATATAATTTTGATTTGGACTTTCTGCAGGTTTGTTTGAGTCTTCACCTAGTTATGACATATATTTCTAAATGTTGGGGGTTGGAACTAGGTGACCTCCAAGGTCCCTTTCAATCCAAGCCATTGTATGATTCTATGTGTGTGTAATAGTCCATGCATTAACTAAATTTACATGAGATAGCAAAATGTACAGGAATCTCATAAGGAACAGAACTGAAAAATATACAGGAAGAGATAATCCAGTATGTGAATAGCTATAAAAGACACTTGTTCCTACTCTAATGGACACCTTCTGATGACATGATTGTCCCATGCTTACATTCAGCTTATGGTTAAATAATGGGGCCATGGATGACTGTGTATCTTAAAATAAAAAGAGACCTTTCACCTCTGATATTTTTTTCCTGCCATAAACAAGACAAGTGATCACTGTCTGTTACTAAACATAGCACACTTTTAAATCATAGTAATTGTTGGTCAGTGTTCTTGCTTGCCATATCTGAACTTTGACACACATCCATTTGGTTTTACAGCTCCTGAAAAGTAACTCAGAAATTTACTCAAAGAAAGATTTGTCTGTGATTCTTTATGGGAAGGTGCTGTGGGTGTGCAAGACTGTCTGCAATAGCAGTCAACTATTTGATGTCTAAATATGTGCTTAATAAATTCCTTAATAATTCCATGAGAGGTAATGATGTTTCACTGGAATTAGTTTTCCTGTTTTGATAATTCACTGTGCCTGGTCTCCTAAATGGTCAAATCTCCCAGTCCCCTCAAAAATTTGCAAGTAATGAGGCACACATAGCTTCATCACCCCACCTCTCACCAGGAGAGCCTGTCGTGATGGGTGATTTGTCAACAAATTTGTTGACAAAAAATTCTGGTAAGTATACACGTTTGTTCAGTGCAATGTTTCCTGGTGCCTTTTGCATGGCAAAGGTGTCACACACCCCAGAGGTAACAGAAGCAACCAAGGAAGAGCGGGAGATTATTCTAAAGGCACAGATAAGGGTATGCCAGAGTCTCTCATACACTCATCGCAGAAAACAGTCTTCATGAGCTGGACAACACAATCAATAGAAGCTGATGTAGTCAGCCCTCATCCAGTATCATCTACACCTGCTGACTGTCAGCCCACATTTCCGATAGCACTCTGGAAGTTCCCTGGTTCTTTCACTCTCAGTTTGCACCCTTGTGTGGCTGAGGTTTCCTGGTGAGACCAGGACCCATCCCAACACCACAGGGACACTGAGGCAGCCTCTGTGACTGGGCCCTGGGCCTGGTCATGGCTTCTGGCAGGCACTGGGGGATGAGGCCGCTCACTCCTCATGCTGGCAGAGAGGCACCCAACCGTTGCTGCTGTCTGCAAGCCACCAGTGTTTCCTGGTTCAGCACAAGTTAAAAGCTGAGGACAGCCCCAGCGCACAAACAGCTTGAGTAATACTTTTCATCTTGCCCACCTTCCTGCATACAGAGACACCCTCTGAATGTATTATTAGATTAGCACACAGACTGCATGTCTTGTTAGTGCAACAGGGTCAGACAAAAGCAGGTGAAGGAAGGGGAGAGGCATTTCACAAGCAAGGCTGTCACTTTGCATTTGGAAATGGTTAACAATGTGCCAGTGTTGCTGACTGTGGCATTTGCCAGGGGAGAGCAGCTCCACAGACTCCCAAAGTGGCTTTGCCAGGGGTACACTGATGGCTTGCTCACCTTTCCTGTCCATGGCTTACAATGGCAGGAAAATATGTGTGTGCTTCACAAAAAGGCTTTACTGGCAGCTGCAGCAGGATCTGGGGTCAACCAGACCTTCAGAGTGGGAGAAAGATGCCCAGTGGCATCTCTGCTTGGAAAGGAGGAATTGCAACATACCATGGGCTATTTGGTGTCTACTGACTTCAAGTGGTACGTTTTACTAGAGCACAGTGTAGAACAAATGTACTGTTGAGCTAGAGAGCTTGGGTTGGTGAGGCAGCTGACAATAAGAGGTCTGGGGAGAAACAAATGCTGTGCACAGGCCTTTTCCCCCATGCTGGTCTTTATGTCATGATTTCCACACAATGAGTTACATGGTTTAGTGGGCACAGTGGTGATGGGTTGATGGTTGGACTGGATGATCTTAGTGGTCTTTTCCAACCTTACTGATTCTACGATTTTCAGAACTTCCTGACATGCAATTTCAATAAGCCTCTGTAACCCATCATTTTTTTTCCTGTGTTGAGGCTGTGTTACTTGCTCCATGGCCTCCTGCACTAATTCCCATTTCCAGGTCTCCTGCAGATTCCTTGCTCCAGCCTCAGCATTCCTGCTTCCCAATGTCTCCCAGGCACAAACATGGTTGCTCCCAAGAAAGGAAGGCTGTTGCCCAGGTAGTCAAATATCTGCTGGTTGTCCTCCCTGCTCCCCCTTCTTTTGCTACATTGCTTTCACAAGCCTATAGCATACACAAAGATGTAGGCAAATAGATCAGCCATAATCACTCCCAAAACAGCCAAAGCCAGCTCAGTTTCTTTAATGTTAAAGATGCAGGTGTTTTCTCTTGCTTTTCACCCTGCTGAGCAGTAAGATGCTTTGGTGTAAAATTTTGTCTGTAAGTATAGAGAGCTTGGGGTCTGAGGCATAGAATTTGTCTGCACTGGTAATGTATTGCAAAGGGAGTGAGTGCATACATCTCAGGTACTCTGATCTAAGTACATCCTTAGCATGCTTTGGAATGGGATAGCTTTTTCCTTTCCCCTTTAAGGACAGCCTGCACAGCACCCTCCACTTAACTCATACTGAAAGTGTTTGTCAAACTGGCAGGGATAGCTAGTGTCCTGTCAGTTTGTGTCAATATATTTAGCAGTAACTTCCTTGTGTCTACAGGTCTCAAGTGTTTATAACTTACAGGAAGAATACTGCAGGTCCAGAGGTCTCCTCCCAGCTTGAGGAGGAAGGAAAAAAACAGCTTGGATCTGCCATTTGCCACTTGCCACCGTGACGTCAGCTTGGGGCTGAACTCCCTACCTGTGGCTGGGATCTTAAATGAGCTGACGCTGGAAGAGAAAAGCACTTTATCTCAGGTTTAGCGACGAGTAGCAGCAGCAGCAGAGGCAGCAATGAGACGCTGCATGTCCTTCACTCTCCTGCTTTGCCTGGTGTTGAGCCTTTCAGTAGGTAAGAAACACTATCTTCTGTTTTGGGATTTGTCTGGGCAGCTATTCTATTGCGGTGAATGGATTGTTCAGTGCTTTTTGTAGCTGCTGAGAGACTGAAGTCAGTGGCCATGCACCATTCAGCATATCTAGATTTTGATTAATTAGTGATGAAAAACGTTACTGCAAGAAAACAGTTTTCCTTGTTCACAGAACAATGCAAAAGCACTGGGGCTTGTGATTAACCTAACTCAGCCTATTCCAGGAGCAGTTTTCAGGACTTGCACACTAAACCCAGGTAATTCAAGCTCTGTTACAGTCATCACAAAAGATGTGACTGTTCCACCCCAGCACCCAGGGAGAGGAATGCTGCCACTGCCCTTCCGGCCAGAATATCCTTAAACAATCAGTCTGGAAAGCAGCACTGCTTGAACTGGCTTACAGAGCATTCATTCCTCTCCTATTGAAGCTAATTAATAAGAACTTCGCCACTGGCTCGGATGGCAGAGGGTTGCGCTGTGGTCTATTCAAACAATAGGGCAGGAATCATTCTATAGGCCGCTTAATTGTTTTTCTAGCACTGTAACAACTTTGGTGGTTATAGGGCAGAGTATTTGATATTCAGGGACAGATCAACTGTAGCAGAGGAGTTTGTAAAAGTAAAAGCAGCTATAGGAGGAGTTTGGTGGCAACTTGAAGCTGTGAAAGGACAGGAAATCCCATTTACTTCAGAAACAAAGATACAGAGAGGTGAGCCAAATTAAGACCTCCACTAATGCTGCCAAGATTGCATCAGATGGGGACAGACGGCAGTGAGTCTCTGTACTGCGAGTCAATATATGTATTTACAGGAACATCTACAACATACTACAGTCTGATTTATAATTTACAAGTGTAGAAGTCTTCTAGTTTGGCATTTGGTTGGTTTTCTGTTTGGAGGCTTTATGACAACAGTAAGACTGAAAGATCTTGAAGGCTATGGGAGTCTTGCATTGACTTGAGTAGACTTTGCCTAAGGTTGTCCATGCCCAGAAGCATTTCATTCTAAGCAAACATTGTAAGAGCTTTGTATGATGTGTCATACAAAGCTCTTACAAAGCTCTTGACAAAGGCCTACCCCGCTCGGTAGTCTGCTATTCCATAAACTGCATTTTAAGATCCCTTTCTTTATCTCTGTGGTAAATGCCTGAATCTATGACCCATCCTGTTTCCTGGTGCAGGAGGTTGGGGCTGGTCAGGTAGGGCCATTAAAGAGCCACCTTTGCTTATGTTACCTCTGCCAAGCCCAACTGCAGCTCATGTGCTCTGCAGTTGCACAGATGTGATTATTCCTGAGTCCAAAGGGTACTCCTGGAGGGCTGGTAGCCAGCCTGTATGAAGCTAAACGTTGTTGACTAAAGACATTAATGATGTAACATCGATGTTGAGAAGGCAATTTAGAAAAATGCTCCAAACCCAGCCTGTGGACAACATGGAATCACGGTTATAGCCAAAATGTCCATTTCTTCACATTGACCAGGGAACAAAATGCTGCCTGCAGGACTCAGAGACCACATGTTTCCTCCTCACCCAGGGCACGCTAATGGATTACTTTAGGCCTTGTCTTTTTGATGAGCCTTTTTCAAGTCAGCTTTATTGATAAGAAGAAAAAGACTTATTAAATTTGCTTCTTTTTCAGATTTTTGAAACCTTGCAATAGCTTTTGAGGAATGGGGCCAATTTTTCAAGTGTCTGTTGAGAATTCAGTGTTGTTTGCAAAGTTTTATTTAATATACCAGCTATAAGAGTGTGCCAGTGCCAAATATATGAGACTTCCAGCTGCATGCTGTTTAGATTAAATTATGTGTGCAATGTTAACTCAGATTAAATGCATTTATTCCTAACTAACTCATTTATTAAGTAACACATACTGAAGTTAGGTCATGTGATCCAAACTGTTCATTGGTACCACAAATTTAGCAGCAAGCCTGTCGTATTAGTTGCTTCTTTACTTCTCAACACAAAACAGACAAACAAGGAAGAAAAAAAATGACAAAAAATAATGCAAACTATCATCACTACATACTAGTGTAGTCCAGGAAAAAGGATCTTCATTACACTGATGATAATTTGGCATAATTAGTCTTATATGAACAGAAATACACTGCTTTCAATATGCACCTGAATTTGTTTCGGCAGAGGAAAAGCTGTTAGCAAAGGCACCCACTTCTCCATCGTTGCTCTGAAGGAGTCAATAAAGAACTTGTAATGATGCTCAAGAAAGCATCTTCCAGAGTTTCAAAATACCTATCTACCTTGCAGTGAACGTAATATTTGCAGATTTAGTTGAGATCCAGAACAGGAGTGCTGGCTATGCAGAACTTGCCCTATGCAAGCCAGGGGACTTTCCTTTGGGCACACATCTGTGCTGGTAATTCGGCCAGCTGTGGACAGAGTGGAAGAAAGCCATGTGCTTCTGGGGAACACATGCAGGCCTCAGGATATGGGCATTTCAGTCTAAAGAGGTATCCATGCCATGGACAGTATAAGTGCAGGACTAGCCAACAACAGATCCCATACATGTCCTGTCCTTATAAAAACTGAGGTGCTCCTGAACACACAGGGGTTCCCCAAGAGTTTTCTTCCACAAAACAATAAGTGTGGCTACAATTTCTCTTCTCTTCATCAATAACCGCAGCTATAATACCTGGGGACAATTCTACCATCTCTATAACACCACCAACAGTAGGTAAGGATGAGAAAACCCACTGGCTGACACATAGGAGGGTGTTACTTGGTTCCTGGCGGTGCACAATACTCCTGTAGGGAAACCTTAGTGAAGAAGTGCAGGGAGTTATTTCTGAGGCACACCTGAGCAATGCATTGAGGGGTTGCTCGGGGCTGGTCCACTGGACCATGCACAGGCCCGCTCCTTCTCCAATCTGAGATTGTCCTGAAAACAAAATGGTTCCTCAAGAGATTTCCTCCCCACTACACAAAGTAATGCTATCATGTCTCTTTCCTTCTTCAGGAGGCACACCTACAACAACTGAGAACGATTCTACCTACCCTTCTTCACCAGCAACCCCTGGTAAGGATGAAAGTCCCTTCATCAGCCCTTTACGAGAGGGGTGCTCAGTTCCAGGAGCTGCAGAGACCACAGGCAGCACTGTGTTCCCCTGCCCAGAGGGCACGCCCTTGTCAGGAACTGCAGGGAGTTGTTGTTGTGGTTCTTTGGAGCATGGTCAAAGAAGGAGGCAGGGACTTGTCCTCCCTGGTCAGACCCCAAGCCATGTCTTTTTTGGGCATCCTTGCTGTTCAGACACAGGTGCTGCTGCACAGCTTCCCAGAAGAGTACTGCAGAGCAGGCC
>NC_034413.1:62167144-62305644 GCF_002078875.1 Numida meleagris | reverse complement strand
CCTAAGTAGTGATACTACGTCTGTTCTCTTCCCTTCGTCAGATAACACAACTACAACACCCGTGGAAAATTTTACCACGTCTGAATCAACACCAACAGGTAAGGAAGAAATAAGCGTCCCGGAGCACTTCATGAGGACATTTTGGTGTTACTCAGAGCAAGGATCACCTGAACCCCCACAGGCAGCGGTGTGTTCCCCTGCCCAGGTGGAGATGTCATCTGTCTTCCTCCATGAGGGAGGTGGTCAAGCTCGTCCTTCCCACCAGATGGTTGTTATCCCATCCGATGCCCAGCACCTCAAAGGAGTGTGGTTGCCACGGAGACTCCCTTCCTCCAATCCTAAGTAGTGATACTACGTCTGTCGTAGTATCACTACAGGTCGGCTCCTTATCTAAGTCTGTCCTTAAAACAAAATGGTTCCTCCAGAGTTTTCTTGCCTGGTATGTGAAATTGTGCTACCATGTCTGTTCTTTTCCCTTCATCAGGAAACACTTCTGCAACAACTGTGGGAAATTCTACCACATCTGCACCTCCAACACTAGGTAAGGATGGTGAGATGTGTATGCCGGTGACTGGGCCAGTTGTGTCCAGCAAGTGCAACTCGGCTTGGTTTTAATGCTCTATCCTTGTGGGGCACATGCTGAAGCCCAGGGTTTTGCTGAAAAGGGACCACCAACGTACTAGACTGAAGTGGAGTCGTGGCCCAGAACAGCTCATGGGCAGGGCTAGTTTGCCTGCTACCACGCACTGGTCCCCTTCTTTTTTGCCTTGGCCTGCTGTGGCTATTGATTGCATCTGAGCAGTGAACAGTGCAGCTGCATTCCTCCTCTACAAAGCTTACTGGTAGTTTCCTTTATTAGCATGAGATGTGTACTGTGTAATGGACTATATCCACTGCCTGTTGCAATTTTGTACAAATTCTGACATCCGCATCTTTGATCTTTGTATCAGAGGAGTTATGCAAACCCAATATCTGTGGAGGAAACTTGGCTACATGTGTCCCTCTGAATACCACGTATCTATGCCAGTGCCCGTATGGATTCTACCACTACAGCAACGCTTGTCACGTAGGTGAGTTTCAGGATGGCAATCTGTGTTTTTAGGCATTTTGCAGATAACTGCTTAGGTGAAATATTCTTCCTGTGTGACTTGTTCTCATGTTATAACTAAAACGTAATCAGTCTGGGAAAGTAACTGCTGAATAATGCCTTACTTTGCAGACAGCCACTGCTACAATGACCTAGATTGTTATCTCACAAACCAGTAACAGTCAAAGAGTTTAATGTGCCAGGAAGATTAGCTGAGTTCCCTGTCAGGCATTCTGGAGATTAAAATATGTGAAAAGTGGGAAAGAAATGCAAGTGCAGACCTGACATCAGTATTTATGGCCAAGATTTATAAAAGCCCAAGACCTCAGAACAGCTGGCTTGATTTTTCCTCTTGCTAAACATTCTTCAGAGTCGTGTTGAAATGCGACTGAGATGCTGTTGAAGAGCAAGCACGTGAGCAAATGAGGCTTCTTATGTAAATGTCAGCAGGCAGGATTACCAAATTTACTTGCGAGCCTAAAGAAGGAGACAGATACTGAACTGCTTTCTTAAATACTGTGAACCATGTTAGGTGCTTAGTGGCTGTGACTGCAGGTTTAAAGTCTGTGATGTATGTGTCTGACTTGCTAAATGCCATAACACTTCAGAGTGTTGTGTTAGACCATGCTTATAGTTTAATATTATTCAATTTCAAAGTCTTGCCAGTGTGGAACACGTTGCCTGGAGAGGTGATAGATGCCCTGTCCTTTGAGACATTCGAGGTCTGGTTGGATGGGGCTCTGAGCACCTGGCTGAGCTGCAGGTGTCCCCATTCACTGCAGGGGAGTTGGACCAGGTGGCCTTTAAGGGTCCCTTACAACTCAGATGATTCTGTGATTCTGTGGTTGAGACCAGGATCCTGCTTGCTTTTCAGGGAGCCAGAGTACGTGCCCAAATGTTGCTGAACTGATTGAGCAAACGTTTGTTCCACAGCAGTTCCACTGTGAACACATGAAAAATTGCAAATATTGTTTTCTGCATTGTATTTCCTAATCTCTGAAGGCTGGAAAATCCTAAGGTGAAATCCAAATTATTGGATGCTTTGTAATTAATTAATATCCTTTGTTTTAATTGCAGGGACGGTATTCCCAGGGACCATTACGCTGCAACAAACGTTCAGTGCTAATATTGATAGTGTACATTCAAAGGAGTATGAAGAGATGGTCCAAAGCATAATAAAATTTGTAAGTGACTTTATTTTTTAAGCTTTTCTGCATACTTAATGTTTTTTCTGAATGTGGTGCAGACAGAGGGGATACAAGCAGCCTTTAATGTGGAGTCTAAGATAGTTCTATTTGATAAATCTACTTCTTTCCAAGAATATTTCACACTAGCTTAGACTTATTTATGAAAGAGTTGAATTTTGCCCTCGGGTGACTACAGGCGTGGTTCTTGTTGAAGTGAAGGGATGAACCTCAGGTCAAGCAATACCTGCATTTTCAGTGCCACTTCTGTTTTGGGAAGCCCTTGTATAAATTGCTCTGTATCTTTTGCAGTTCCCTTCCCAGAAACCACTGGGCAAAGCAAAGTTTTCCAAACTGTTTAGTTTCTGATGTCCGCTGTTAAATACCTAAATAATAACCTTTTCCATAAGCATACCAGTATTCATATTTTAATTACATTAATGAAATGGATATTACACATGTTGAGCATTCTGTGATTATAGATAAGTTGTTGTAAGGGTTTTCCTGGAGAAATAAGATGAACTGTTTAACTCATACTGCTCTGTTGAAAGGAGGTCATTTTCTTGAAGTAAGAAAGAAGAGGTGTGCACCTCTGCCAGGGAGCTGATGATATTCATTTATCTTTCATAGTTTGATGATGCTTTCATTAATATGACAGACTACAAGCAGACCGTCATCGTGAAAGTTGTGTAAGTTTGCCAGTTTGTTTTTTCCACAGTGTGTGAAGTTTGCTTTGTGTGCTTCCACTTAATTAGTTTCCAGTGGATTACTTTGCTAAAGAAAAGATATGGGTTGAGCTGAGTGCTGTCTGACTCCCATTAAATGAGGCCATTCATTTGGTATTTTTAAATCCTGCCCCATTTTTTACCCTATAGATTTCCAATAGGTCTGTGAAGTGGGCTGGCAGAGACAGTTCCACAGAGAATCTTCCACTTTTAACACCTTGTAGGATACAGCACTGTGCCAATAACTACACAGTTTGTCCCTGTGTTATGTGACCCTTCTGACTTTGTTGCAGTCATGCCATGAATTATCCTCCCCATGTTTCAGTATGGGTTCTCCAAGGCTGTCCTGGGTGACACCGCAGGCTGATAAGACCATGCAGAACTTAGGAGATAGTGGATGAAGTCCTCCATGCTGCAGATGCTTTGAGGCTAACCCAGTATAAAAGCATAAGTTTCAGGCCAGCAGCACACAAACGAGCTATGTAGTTAGCTTTAAATCCAACAGCTTTTACTTACAGAGACTCTTACATTTGGATGTAAAGGAGGATGGCCATTAATGGATTCATGAGCAAGGATTGAACTCATTTTCATATGTCTTAGCAACTACCCACATTATGGGATGAGAGAAAGAAATCCTCTGTTGTCTTTGTGTCTAACTAGCTATCCATATGTGCTGTATGAGACTTTAAAATGATACTTTCTGTACTTCTCAGTTCTACAGAAGCTACACGTACCAGAAGTGGTAATATAGTGAATGTAACAGTGATGAACATCTTCACGGAAAACACAAATGAGACCAGTGAGAAAATTGATGAAGCAGTAATGATAGCAGCAAAAAATTCAAGCTCCGTGAGTCAGTACAAAAGTATGTAATTCCTTACTGTGGAAGTAAATAACTGGTAGACACAGAGGTTCCTATCTTAAAAGTTGGTTACAACATTTCTGTATGCAGTGAAGCCCATCGGAGCACAAGCTTTGTTGTTTTTAAGGAGCTAAGCATCCAAACTTTGGTGATGTTGTAGATTCAAACATTCAGTGCTGGGCTTTTTAGTCTTACCAAAGCTTTCTACCTCCTGTGTGAGTATGTGGAGGAAATTAATTATTCCTAAATAAGCAATGTCATGTTGATCTTAGTCTGCTGAGTGTTAAGTTTCTGGAAAAAAACAGGACAAAATATTCACAGATTTTACTGCTCAGAATAAGCCAGTGTTTTACTGTTGGAACAGAATGAAGATTATTTCCTTAGACTTATTCTTCCATAATTGACTTTATTAATTGAAATGAGCCTTTACTGATTAGCTACTCAACTAGGCAATGCTAAAACACTAACATCTTTTGTTACAAAGAAGTGTAGTACTTGGAGAACATTCTTGTATACGCATAGTTTTTCTCATCCTCTTTTGTCTAACATGCTCCTATTTTGAAAGTAGCCTTCACAAAAGGCATAGCTAATAATTAAACGAGTCCAGTTCATGGCTTGTAGCCAGAGTTTGGCCTCCAAGGTGACCGTGTCCACCTGAGCCACGACATTTCCTGTATCCTAAGCATGAGAGAGAAGGAGAAACACTTGACAACTCACAAAGCACCAGCACAATCACATCCCTCCACTGAATGTCCACTGATTTTTTAATATATATATATATTTTTGAGGCAAGTCAGAAAATTATTGTTCCAAATCCGAGCTTGTGGGTAGAATTTCTCTTCCTGGAGGATAGGGCTGTTGTAGGAGGCTGACAAACAGCATGTGGGAAGATGTGATGGAAACAGGACCTTAACCAAAGAGCAAGGGAAAAGATAGGATTGGTCCAGGCGCCTACAGTACTGTTGTCCCAGAAAAAGGATCTGGAATTTTTTTTCTTCAGAACTGCTAAAAAATTGGTTGATGATTTACTGAGTGAGTGCACTGCTTTTTATGAAAGGATATTACTAGTACCCAGGTTGCTTCCTATTTCTCTTTTAAAGGTACAAGCCGTTGTGCTGTTTATGGCTGTGATAACACAACCACATTATGTGAAGAGGATCTGTATCCAAGATGTGTATGCAGAGAGGATTTCGCAAAGACGGAGTGGGACACACATTCTTGTTCAGGTAAGTACCGTGTTACTTTATCTATCCCTGAAATTCTGACCTGGTCATCCCTATCTCTGTCTTCCTGAACTCTCAAACGTGCTGAGCTCTGAAAATCAGGGGATGTGTGTCTTACTAAGCAAGCTGTAAAAACGCACTCCCACATTTCACTTGGAACACATCCATAATTCTATTCCAACAGAGCAAATTGCTGAAGTTTGAGAAAATTAGCACTGAAATTAGTGAGTGGATAACTATATATATATGCATCGTTGAACTCTTGGTAGGAATTGACATCTAAGTGGATAAAGAGTGGAATAAACTGAAGCTTATGTTCTCAGCCTTCTCTGGTAGGACATACTTTGGAAAAAAAGCTACCTGAGGATGCTGACAGAACTGGAAATCTAATGCTTCACTGCAATGATCTGTTACAGCTGTGTCCCTCATTGTTTTTTTGCAGAATGAATGATTCTTTTAGGAACTGCAAATTGTTGAGTTCTTATTTGACTACTGGTTTTGAATTTTTTAAGAGTACTATGTTTATATTTTGGCAATCCTCTAGAGCACTGAGATGTACCCTTGTTTTCTTGTTATGAAAAATAAAATTGTTCACACTTCAGGAAAAGACTACAATAAGATGTTTCAAGAAAAAAAACAAACTATTGCAAACACTCGTGATAAAATCATAAAAGCTGGCTACAATAAAGACCAGAGAGATGCTGTCTGGTGTGGGCCTTTGGCTCCTAACTTGTCTGCATGTGATCCATTTTTTGCTGTATAGATCACCTGCTGTGAGGTCAGCCTGCAGGATTATTGGGTTGCCTATGTAGGATGCAACCTAGCGAGATTCCAATTCTGAACTATGAACCTGGATGTTTTGAGCAAGGGCTATTTACTTCAAATTTTGTGCTTTAATATTTCAGATTCTGTTCTACATGTGTATAACCTTAAAAAGGCTGCTCTGGTGTTTTGATGCACGACAAAGTTGTGTGTGCTTTTACCTTGAGGGGGAAAAAAAAGGAAAAAGAGGAGAGGGGGGTTTGTGGAAATTGTCCCAGGTTTTATCTGTGATTAGAAAATAGAAATGCTTTCAAGATGTGTTCTACAAGACTGATCTTTGCAGGGCTATATTCAATTCACTCTGTATTTTTCCTTCTGAAAATACAGATTGCTTGAATTGCTCAGCAAAAGCAAACAAGTTCTGTGAAAGACAAAATGGGATTCCAAAATGCAAATGCATGTCTAACTTTAAAGAGGAGGGTGGAAAATGTGTAAGGTGAGTACTCAGCTTTTTCCCCACATTCCTGCGTTCTTGGTAAAGATAGGGAAGAAGAACAGCTAAAGCAGGATTGCTCTCAGTCTAGAAGATCAACCTGCAGCTGAGGTAGTTAACAGGTGGGCAGATCCCCACAGCATCACAAGTGATGATGGTTTAGGTGCTGTTATTAGCTGTTGGCATGCACTTGGAATACCCCAGGGAAAAGTCAAGGAGGCCCAAGGTCATCTGCGAGTCAGTGAAGAGGATGAACTACCTCACACTCATTTTGTGGGATACCCCCTTAAATATACACTATTCCTTCCAAAGTAACAGACCCACAGGAAGTGGTATTCTGAGGTGCTCAGTAAGCAACAAGCAGTAGTGCAAGAATTGCCTTAAATCCCTGGAATATTTCCCTTGGTACCAGAGGGGACTCTGTTCCCTGATAAGTTTCAGGCCGATGTGATTTCATCTTGTTTTTCCCCCTGTGAGTACAGCTGGCAGCTCAGGATCAGAACAGAGCAGTGTTGTTTGCTGCTGAAGCTGAGTAGGTCACCAGCTGGGCTCTGCTCCCATGGATAGGCAGTGGCACCTCACTCCCCAGCTCTGTTAATTTGGCACTTTTTGTTGTTTCTGCTGCTACACACAGAACAGAGCCACTTCTTACCATAAAGTCAAGATGTTTTAAATTTAAGAAACAGCTATGGGAGGAAGATAAAGAGCTGCCTGTCCTACAGATCTGATGTTGAAGCTTTTGATAAAGGCAGTACTTTTCAGCAGTGGGTTGCAGTTCCAAATGGCACAGAGATGTGGGGCTTTGTTCCTTGCAGATATTAGTCCCTTTTAACGTTTTTCCAGGCTGAGAACCTGAAGCTTTCTGATTGTTTTCCTCTAAAAACAAAACAAAACAATTTAATATTAAGATAGAATCAAAGAAGAAACATTTGATTGCTGCACCTTGCTGACATTTCTAATAATGTGTGGAAATACACTAATGCTTTGTGATCATCCACTGAACAACATTATATTATTATATTATTAATATATATATTATCTCACTTTAGTGAGAGCTATTGGTGGATGGTTGGACTGGATGATCTTGTAGGTCTTTTCCAACCTTGGTGATTCTATGATTATCTTTCTTCTTTTTTTTTTTTTCCTCTCATGTAGATGTCCAGTGGGCTACTCTGGAGATAACTGTGAGAATAGTAAGTACAGCATGGAAAAATAAGCAGTAATGTTTAACCTGCCTGAGACAACAAAAATGACAAGTAGCAGCCTAGAAAAAGATTAGTAAAATTCCACTATTGCCTGGAAGGATAATTCCTCAAATCTCATGTTCAGACAGACAGTAGCATTTTCTCTAATGAGATCTGCATTAAGCCCAATAGCTTTTAGTCAAACACGGGGTATTTGCAAAGCATTTAGCCCTCATCTGAAGATATGCAATGCTGAACTCCACACCACCAATGGATTAGTTTCTCCTGCAACCAATCACTCCCTGTAATTAGTCATTCCAAAAAAAAACATTGGTGAATTGTTCTCATTTGAAATGTCCTTGCATTAATATCTAACCACTGGTTCATGTTTGTGCTTCAGCTTGCAAGTACTGCATAGTATCTAGTATCCTATACTGGTAAGATGGCCCCAACTGTGTCATCTGTAATGGGACAAGCAAACCAGACTGGACTTCCAAAGCTTTTTCCATTTACTGAGTCTGTTTTGCAGCTGTTTTCTGCACCTTGCACAGACTCTCTCGTGTATAAATTAGGACATCCATCATCCCTGCTAGTGTTTACATGTGCCTAATCTCAGAGCATCTATCACAGTCAAAGGCAGATTGAAAAACAAGCGCTGGTGGTTCTTTGCTTCCGCAATGACTTGGCATTGTTTAAGTAGAAAGTATATCCTCGTGCTGCCCTTTGGCAGATTTTCACACTGCTTCATCCTTAAACTAGTAGATGTTTAACATCCCTGTCTTTGCAGAGGTGAGATCTTCAAGTCTTTGGTTTATGCCTAAAACTGTTGTAGATTGGCTGATGGTAGTGCAGCACAGAGTAACTCGCCAGGTGTAAATGTTTGACAGGAAGGATATTGTAATCCCATGGAACATACATTTTCTGACAAAGCTTTGGAAATCTTAATGCCCTTTTCATAAAGCAAATTAAAATACCGAATATGCACAAAATCAACACTCACACTGGGAATTTAAACACAGATTTAAGACCCTTTAGTAATAAACTCCATGAATAACACAGACTTCCCCATTTGGCACTTGGTGTATACTAATGTTTGCTGTGCAGTAATCAAGGATACATACACTACACTTGTGTTTGGCATAACATTCTTTGGAGAAACCCTGCTCCCTGTTGTCTTCTTATATGCCCCCACTGTGATTGAATGTGCCAGATTGCTCTGCTGGTCATGGCAGAGTCTGTGGTTTAATGTTGTGCATCTGTTGCACACATGCATTCTTTGTCCACATCGACAGCTGTACTAAGGCAGCATCAGGAACCTAGGAATGAATAACATCTTTTTTTTTCATTCTTTAATTGCAAGGGGAGAGAAACAGAACTTGGTCTTCAATATTTGCCATGAGTTCTCAATTGCTGTTTCTTTGGTTTTTCCAGACAAAGAACTCATCCTTATAATAGTGGGCACGGTGTTGGCAGCCGTTATCTTGTGTTTAGTGGCAGCGGTCTCAGTTGTTTCAATAAGGTAAGAGTATTTCTGACAACTGAATGGAAGCTCCATTGCTGCATGTTCCTAGAGAGCGAAGCAGAAATTTGGAAAGGGGCAGGGCTGCAAATGTGGTTGCATGCCTAGCTGGGCAGACAAGTTCATCTAAGTCATGCAGCCATTAGGATTTGCTTTCATCCATGTGCTCTCCCCAGAACTATTTATTCTTTTGCTGTGAATCAAACCATGCAAGCTTTAGCACCTTCCCTGCCTTTCCTGTCGGTGCTGCCCAGGTAAGGATTCCCACAAGGCCTCCTATAGCAGGCATAGGTCACCAGCAGGTGCACAAGCTGGTGCTGAGGTTATGTGCGAGGTATGAGCTTGTGATCACAGGCAATTCAAATTCATCATTTGAGCCTGAAGAAGGCCTATGAGAGATGTCTGATTTCCTCCTCTCAGCAATCAGTTAGGGCTAGTGGTGATCAAGGAACCTTCATCAGTCAGCTGGAAGAGGTCAATGTTCCCCTCTGTCTCTCTTTGCAGCTTATCTCCATATGTGATAAGAGATGCCAAACTTTGCACCCTGTCACTGACAACTAGGTGTTCTACAGTATGTTTGCTAGAAAAATCCAGGGCATGTTTCAGAACAGGACTGAGCATTCAAAATAAGGTAGAGGGGACAACTGAATAGGTAAAAATTCCTTTCTTCTTCTATTTCCTCTTGAAGAGCCAAGCGCAGTCATGATCCGGAGAAAAAGAGGTTGATAAAGCCAAGAAATTCCTTCTCAAGTACCTCTGACGAGACCAGGATGTTCCCCAGGGTCCAAACCACTTCTGGCCATGCAAACCCAGGGTATCAGCCAAACAACCCTTACGAGGTGCGCTCCTCAAACAGAGGTGACTTTGTGGAGAAGAATTACGATGATTTGGTAAGTGTTTCACACAGGCCTATGGGGACTGTGTTCCTGAACTGTGGTGCTGTGGGCTACTGACATTGTCAGAACCGAAGCTCCACTCCTGTCCATCCTCCATATTACAAAGATAGCACACATCTCATGAAGATTTTTTAAAGCCCTAGTGATTGTTCTTGAGTCATGGGAGGCACGTGTGAAAAGCAAGGGTCAAAGCAACAGTCTGACTGCCCACAGGTCTGCTGTGTCGTAGGACCACGATAGAATCGTGTGATCAGATTCACATGGTTTTTGGCTTTTTCAGCTTTCCAAAGATGTCAAATTTTCACTGATGAAAAGCGGTCTGTAAAATACATTTGGTTTTCCATGAGGGCTTAGAGAGAGGGTCACCGCGTGCTGTGTGTTACTTGCTGAACTGTTATGAGAAAGAAGCTTTCTGACCAAGAACAACTCCTTTTTTCTCTAGTATGAAATATCACGGCAGCCCGAGGGCTTTCGGCTGCAACGCAGATAACTGAGTGGCCAGTAGTAGAAGGATGGACGACGACCACGGTACGGGGTCAGACCAAAGAGTTTCACAGCCTCTTACCAGCACAGTTATTTCATCAGCAGAGACAACAGAGTCCGTAGTACAAGATTCTCTGAAGATTTTCTAAAAGAAGACCCCCCTACTTGAAGGAGAAAGGCAATAACTCTCTGAAATAAGGGAAAATAAAAATTAAGCAGAGTGCAGGGAGAAGACTTCAAAAAACTAAAAGGGTCCTATAAGCATTAGACTCCTTTCAAGAGGCAAGTGTGTTGGCAAGAAAGCGAGTGTAGACAAGATACCAGGATTTTAACCCAGCTGTGTTTCAGTTCTTCTGAAAGATGGTCCATGCAATATGTGTGATGCTGAAAGCACCAGCTGCCTGAGCTTTGCCTACGTTTGTGCTCACTCGCTTCAGGCAGAGGCTGCCTGCATAGCTTTGGGCACATCAAACAGTATCAAAACTTTTATTCATGAGGACCTAACTTTGTTCTCTTTTCTATATCAGTCTTTCTCCTTTCCTCAGCCCTCCAATATTTCCTCTCTGAAAGCATTCAGTTCAGATCTCTGTTGGCACCTGTTGTGAGAGACAATGGCCCTGTCTGACCTCTTATGCAGCCTTCCTTCCCAATACAGCCACAAAAACCATTACCTTCAGACAAGCACTGTTGTTCTCCATCTCACGCAAATACATTGATTTTATGTTCTCAGCTGCTATGGAAAATGTTAGCACTTTTTTTCCTCTTGCAATCTGTAAGTTTAGATCATCTTAAATTATTCTTTTTCATTACTTAATAAATAATTCTGTTAAAAAATCTGCATTTTATGGAGAATACATGTGCATTATCTGTTGACTGGCGTTGGCATTTCTTTATATATATATAATATAATGTCCAAAAATGTACATATATTTATAGATTATGTTCATTTAAAGCATAATTTAATCTCATGTTCTAAGGTTATTTTTTTTTTCATGTATGCAGGTTAACGTTTCCTATTAAATATTATTGTTCCTCAGTACGAAGGCTTTCTTACGTTGCTGCCCAGTGGTGTTATTTACAAATTCAAAGACTATTTTATGTTGAAACCTGTCAAATTACAAGTTTACAAGTAGCCTGGTGAGCAAGGGAGCAAGTTTCTCTGTGTTGCTTTTCTGGGTTTTCATGGTTGACTGGCAGAGTTGCTCTCTTCCAGTTGACTGTTGCCATCTTTGGCTGCCGGAGGCAGGTTCTGGTGGCTTGAGCCACTCACCACTGGCTGCGTGCATCTCAACATGCATTTCCTCTGTGCAAGCAAAATTCACAGGATTTAGCTATTTTTTACATGCTATTCAAAGGATGGTAGAAATTTGGTCTTATTTTCTTGACTTCTCTTCTGAGTACGCTTTTTCCTGATTTTTCATGGGGGCTTTAAGGGAATGAGGTACTGACGAACAGATGGGATGCAAACACAGCAAATGGCAAGCAGTCATTAAGCTCAGCGCAGGCTTGACTTTGTTCAGCCAACTTCTTTTGGTTGGACCCCTCTTCCTTGTCATTGGTAATCTAACAAACAGATTTACTTACATTAAAAGTAACAGCCCGTGTACCTTGGCCTTTAATTGGGACAAACTTCCCATTTCCACAGCTTAGTGCAGAGGATCCCTTAAAACACCTGTGACAGGACCTGCTGCTCTGCGTGAGAAGGTTTGAAAGTGTTCTCTCTAACTCTCTTGCAAAGCAACACGGATTTGAAAGCTCAGTAATAACCACAACCCAATGCTGTAAAACTTTATTGAGGGTGAGATATGGAGAAATTCAGCGTCATTGATACTAGAGGTGGCAAAATAGTCAGGTGTTTGTGTCATTTAACTTCTGAGAAATTTCCATTGCTCCTGTTGTTCAAAGCTGGTTTCTGCAGCTCACCCAATTCCCGTTTGGCTTGTTCTAGGGAGGGGCCATCAGATACTGGAATACACCTGTTGCTCTTTAACATCGCAAAGGCTGAGAGAGCTATTTTGTCTGGACTGAAATTCTGTACTGAAACTGCAAATTCTCAGATATTTCATGTCTTCTCTAGTATAGTTCTGCTGTGAAATGCGAACATGGAAAATGGCCGTTAGCAGTGGTTTGGACTGTTGCCTGCCACATGCATTGTTCCAGCTGCATATCCTCCAGACCCAGCTGGGCACTGGAGAAACCCTCACCCTACAGCTTGAGAGGGATGTGCTGCAGGCAGGGCAAAGCCTCCAGGGAGCTTCCACAGCATGTTTGGGGTCCTGAGCTTTCCCACCCTCCTGCTCTCCTGTGACCTGGGGTGTCCTCTTGTGTCCCCTCGAGTCTGCCACCCACTTTTGTCCTAGACTGAGAGTGACACTGGAGAGATTTCTTGGCACATCTGCACAGGGAATGCTAAATAGAGGAGTCAGGGACAGATGCTTGTATGGAGGTATTGGGTAGCTTAAGACGTGATATGCTGACTTTATTTGGAGACACTTGGGTACATTTAGGTGATGCAGGATGGTCAGATAGAGGCACAGGGTTGTGGATGGCTGTGGGCTGAGAGCCTGGACCTGGGCAGCTGCCTTACAGGAGGATGGGATGTGATAAGATGGGGGTAAGGATGGGCTGAACTGCTTCAGGCTGCAACCAGTATTGAAAATGAGCTGTAAGACGCTGTGTCCAAGAACTCCCCAGCACCCAGACTTTCACTTTAGGACAAGAGGTTATGCCTTATGTTGCGACAGAGGAGGTCCAGTTTGGATTTTAGGAAAGATTTCTTTTCAGAAGGAGTGATGAGGCACTGGCACAGGCTGCCCAGGGAGGTGGTCAAGTCACCGTCCCTGGAGGTGCTCAAGAAATGTGGAGATGTGGCATTGAAGGTCACAGTTAGTGGGCATGGTGGGGGTGGGTTGGCAGTTGGACTAAATGATCTTAATGATCTTTTCCAACCTAAATGATTCTATGATTGTATGTGAAAGGCTGCTCCTTTCAGGCCTGGGAGCAGGAAGCATTTTGCATTTTTCTAGCTTTCAGCCGATAAAAAAGCACCTTGTTTCCTTTATGAGGCTGGTTTTACACCGATCCTGCACATTGTGATCCAGGCTGCAGTCACTAGCAGGTAAGGGTGAGCAATAAAGGTAAGGCGGTTCCCCAGAGCCTTGATTTTCACTCCTCTACTTTCTTTGACCTTAGTGGTTTGTTGTTTTGTGGGTGAACTTTAGCACTCCTTCCAACTGAAGGAACAACAGGTATTTTTTCAACCTTTATTTCCTGTTATCTGTGACCTGCATGCTTTATGGGCTTCCTTGTCCTTAGACTACTGCTTTTAGAGCTTAGTATGCTTTGTTGTTGATTTTTTAAAAAAAATAATTTCTGCACAAATCTGTATGTTCAGCTCATGCTCCCCAAACCTGGACAAAGTCAATTAATTCCTCCAAGGAACCCTTACAAAGCTGCTCCATTCGCAAGCACCAGACTTGTGAAGGCTGAAAAAAGAACCCAGCAAGTGCCCTGCGAAGGATGCTCCAACTGCTGGTAAAATACTGCTCTGGAAAAGGTTCTGCACCAAAGGGTGCTGAGCATGGAACAGGCTCCCCAGGGCAGTGGACACAGCCTCGAACTGTCAATGTTCAAAGAGCATCTGGATACCACTCTCAGACACAGGGTTTGAATTTCGGGAGGTCCTGCGTGGAGCCAGGAGTTGGACTCGATAATCTTAATGAGTCCCTTCCAACTTGGCATATTCCACGGTTCTGTTTTTGCTGCTGGAGATGCTTGGAGCTTCCCACATCCCCCATAGTCTTTGCAGTGGATTCACTGGATGAGCCAACCAGCAAGAAGTAAATAGGGAATGAAGAGACAGTAGGAGTAAACGAAAGTCAGTGGAGTAAATAAGTGACAGGAGAAATAAGGTCAGATAGACATAGTGGTTGTTAATAAGTGACCTAGACCCAATGTCACAGACCCAAGGGACCCAAAGGAAGGGTGCAGCCAGCAGCATGGGGACATTGCACCCAATGCTGAGCCATTGATGAGCCATTGGTTCTGATGGCACTGACGTGGACAGCAGCCAAACAGCTCCCAGAAGGAGTACTCAAAGCTATGGGAGATCTGGGCAAAGCAGACAGAAAAAGAAACAGAGGAGCTGTGGAGATGTGGCACTGAGGGACGTGGTCTAGAAAGGCCACAGGCATGAGCTGATGGTTGGACTGGATGATCAAATTGGTCTTTCCAACCTTAACAATTCTATGATTTTGTGATCTGAAACAATAACATCTGGTGACACCTGGAAGGACATTTGTCTCAACAGATTTCCCAACCTGGCCATCGCTTGAGGAAGGCGCTCCGCCTCCCGGAGATGTCTCCTCGTCTCCCATGCCCCTGCTGCGTGTCACTGCCACCTGCCCTGTGCCCTCTGAAACCACCTGGTTAAACATTAGGGAACTTCTGCCTCTGCTTTAGTCATGCATAACCAGGTGTAGGCAGAAGAAAAAAAGTCTGCTGCATAAGCAAGATTTTGGAATAAAGACTTTCTCCAGAATCTGTAATCTGCAGAGGCCCTTTTTCAGGGTTGATTAGCCAAACTAGGGAGCTGCCACGACAGAGGCCATAGCAGGAAACACTTAGGTCTTAGGATCACATTCCTTTTCAAAGAAATCACTTTTTTTCTATTTTTAAATATTCAATACCTGGGACATTAAAAGAAAATCAAGACAGTATTGCACAGCTAAGGTGTGTAATTCCTTCTCAAGTAGAGGAATGTTTACATTGGTGGGAATCAGGGGTCAGATCCAGGCAGGTATTTCAGTGCCTGACTTGTGCTGAAACTGATGGGAATTGGGGTCCCTGAAGAGGACCTGTGGTTCTATACATCAGCCCTGTAAGCGAAGCAGGGCATGTGCTGCACACATGGAACAAGGTCTTTCACAGCAAGGCCTTTCCTTGTAGAATGTTCACCACACTCTGCAGCAAGCTAACGCTGGGCAGAAATTGCTTTCTAGAAAAATAAGCAAAGCAATAGGGTTCCGATGATGGGCTCAAACCACAGCGCTGCAGGGTGAGTGCCCTTGGCAAGGCGTTCGTAACCACAGCGCTTTCAGGACCTGCGCTTTTCCTGAGCTCAGTGGGAATTTTGCCAGAGATTCTGGCAGAGCCGAGGCTAACAGCCTCTACCTGCTGCCTCAGTAAATCATATTTAATGATGCTTCCCCCACGTATGCACACATAAAGGAAATCTCTTTGGGGTTTCCATTCTGCTTGTGCTGTATGTCTTTGGTTTTTGTGGCTCTCCCCTAGCACGAATCAAAGCAGTTCCAGTTTAGTCGGGATGAGATGCTCAGAGAGGATATATTTTAACATCCCAGGCGGGGCAGTAGGGACGGATGAGCCTTCAGGCTGTTGCTTTGCTCACTTGCAGCTTGGCGGAGTCGTCACCACGAGATGGTGCTGGCTCTTCGCAGTTGCACTAAAGGCCACAAGAAATACAAAACCTTTTAATGGGCAGTGTGAGCTGGGGCTAACCATTAACAGGCACAGCATGCGGCTGATTTTAACCCTCTCCTGCACCCTAGCCCACCTCATTCCTTTGATGGGCTCCCTAGCCTAGGGGATGGGGACACTTTTTTGGGGTGACCCACAGAGACTTCCATCACCCCTCCGATCAGCACTTCAGTAACTTCTCCATAAAAAGCTATTCAGGCAGCTGGCTGCCCCCCAGCCTGCCCATCTTCCCCACACTGCACCTGGAGTTGCATGTATTACATCAGAAGCTGGATCCACCAGCACTGTTTGAAGGACTCACATTGATGCACTTGGCTCTTCTGGGGGCACCTTCTCTTTTAGGATCATGAAAATGATCTCCCCCATTTACTTCACTCGTTCCCCAGCCCAGAAGCTCCAAGCTTGCCCAGGGAGTGTAAGAATGTGAAGACACAAGTTGAGCTTTCCCACGAGGAAGGGACACCTGGGACTGGGACTTGCCCTGCTCCCGGGTGGCACAAGTGTAACAAGTGGGAGGTGAAGCAGCCAGTTGGTCACCCAGCATCTAGAGGAGGGGGCTGCTTTCTTGGCTGCCTCAAATACACCAAATATGCCAAAATATGGCTTAGGTAAGCAGTTAAAGAAGAGAAGGAAAACAGGTATTGAGGTCACTGCAGCTCACGTACCAGCTGGCAGCCCCCACTGTTGCCATATAATCCCATGGCACACACCCTGTGGGGTAGCCACCAAGGGATGCTTTGAGGCACAGAGATTTATCCTGACCCCTCCATCCCTCTCCTCCCCCCTTTTTTTTCCATGCAGGAGAAGGACAAAATGCGAAAACAAATTTTCATGTGTCCTCTGCTGCCCTGCGTTTCTGCAATGTTTCCTCTTGGCAGCAGGGAGTGCTGGTGTTGCTCTTGAGCCGCAGAAGACTGAGGCTGGTCCTCAGATGGTAAATATATATGTATTTAAAGGAAGCATCTCTGTGAGCAGCATCATTAGCTGTAGGAAAACATACTGTTCAAGAAAGAACGAAATTCATGATGGTCATTATTTTTGGCGTGTGATTGTTGCCTATTGCTGCCATCTGATGTGGATGTTGTATGAATTGGAATTTGTTGTTGATTCCACGCAAAAAGCAGGATACAACCGTTTTCCATCACTGCAGGGAAGTGTCCGGAAGGCAAAGCCCGTGGTGTTCATCTGTACTCCCACCTCCATGGCATGATCAGGTCCTGTGGCTTCTGAACTGGCTGCAGGTATGGTGGTTTAATGAGTTACAGTCAATAGCGAAGTTATAATGAGTTGTATCCAGTTGGAAGAGACAGGTTGCAACTGGAGCTGCCAGTAAGCAACAGAAGGTTGGATATCAGGGAGAGGTTCTGCACCAGAGGGTGGTGGGCATGGAACAGGCTCCCCAGGGCAGTGGGCAGGGCCCTGAGCTGTTGGAACTCCAGGAGCATCTGGACAGTGCTCACAGAAATAGGGTCTGACTTTTGGGTGGTCTTGTGTGGGTTGGACTAGATGATCCTTATTGGTCCCTTTCAACTGGGGATATTCTATGATTCTATAATAAGCCGAAGTCTATGTCACAGAGCCTGGAAACACAAGAAAGCTGAGGATGCTCCAGGATCTCACCGCAGCATCAGGGCTGCGGTGCTGCCGCGTTCAGGCAGAGTCCCGTGTCACCTGAGCTGTGGCTGTGTCTTGAGACTGAGGATCACCATTCTGCTCAGACTGGAGCAAAAAGAAGGGTGAGCATTGGGAACCAAGAACATCTTCAATGACACATGGTCATCTAGACATGAATCAGATGCTTTTATCCACCCTTCCTGCCACGAGGGAGAAATGACAATGACAACGTATCTTTAATACACTCAAAGTATCATTGATAAACCGCTTTATTTGTTTTGCTTGATAACTGCAGAACCAAAGAACTGACTTTTAAGTATCTCACTTGTAAGATACACTGGATTGCATCCTACTTGCACCACAGCTTTAAAATGCAAGTGATAAGAAAGCAAGCACAAAGACCAGGACTTTCTAACCAGCTGTTTCCTGTCTCCCATCCAGCAGAACTGGGCAATGATACAAACCAAGCTCATGGGACTCTGTGGCCCCTACATTCTTGAAGGAAACAGAGAAGTCTCAGTCCCCTGGATTGAGTAATCCCTGGGAATGGCACGTTGTAAGCAGGGGAGAAAAGACACGGGCAGCAATGGGCTGTGTCTGGAGATCAAGACTGACGGAGACCCACTTTGGGTTCCTACCCCAAAATTATAGAATCACAGAATGGCTTGGGTTGGAAGAGACCTCAAAGACTATTTAGTTCCAACTCCTTGCTGCGGGACAAGGTTGTCAACTACAGATCAGGCACTAGGTCAGGCTGCTCAGGGCCCCATCCAACCTGGCCTTGCTTGTATGATGTGTTTGTTCTTAATAACCTTGTTAATATATCAAGTCTATTTTCTTGGAAGCCCAGGAGGAAGATGAAGGCCTTGCATGGTTTTGCTCACAGATGCCCTTCAGAGCAGCTACAACCCCTCTTGCTCTGCACGTAAGGATGGAAGTGCAGTGCTGGCTTTGGAGAAGGGCATCAAGGCGGGTAAGGGACAAGGGACCCTCGCTCTTGGGAACGAGATGAGCGCAGCTCTCTCAAAGCATCCATATATATTTGCATCCATATGTACTTGCGCATGTTTACAGAAAGGTTGGCTTCTATCCAGGGATGGAGGACATGCAGCGGGAAATGCTGCTTTGCGTGCATCAGAGGAGCTCTGCAGTCACACCAGGAGTTACTGCTGCTGAGCAGCTCCAGGACTGCTTTGGTGAAATCCAAACCTGGTGTGGCCCAGAGGTCTGGAGGTGCTGAAGAAACCAGCAGTGCATAAGAAGGCATGGGGATTGAGGATGTGCGTTGAGCAAACCTAAAGGTGAGATCCAATAGATACGCTGTTGAATTGGCATGAAGGTCTGCAGGCCGTGGGTAGCAGCTGTTGCTATAAACCACCTTTGGAATCGGCCACCAGCTTGACAGCTGATTTATGATTTGTTTTAAAAGCAGGAGCAGAGCTTGCCAGCAGCCCAAATGCTGCCCTACGTCCA
The DNA here is from genome assembly GCF_002078875.1 of Numida meleagris. Lineage (NCBI taxonomy): Eukaryota > Metazoa > Chordata > Aves > Galliformes > Numididae > Numida > Numida meleagris. The sequence goes on along the minus strand of NC_034413.1, from coordinate 62,286,640 downwards.
CCGTTCCCCTTAGATCTGAAGCGCCGATGTCGCATCACGCTGGGGACAGGCCCAGAGCTGGAGGCAGGGCACAGCCCTGCTCAGAGCCCTCCGCCAGATGGACACTGTTTGTTTGTGTGGTGAAAATCCCTGGAGCAGAAAAATGCCACGTAACAGGGGGCAGGGACCCAGATGGAATGAGTGCCAGCCCAGCAGCTAGCAGGCGCAGAGATCGGCGTGCCCGTGCGACAGATGCGTGTGTGCATACGTGTGTGTGTACATGGCTGTGTCCTGGTGTGACACTGTACATCACACTGCACATACTTGAGCTGGAAGGGACCTTAAAGACCATCTGGTTCCAGATGTGGACGAGGCTGCCACCCACTACACGCATGTATCTCTGCGTGTGTGCATGCGTCTCTCCGAGTGCTGCGCGGAGGTGTGCATACATCAGCTCGAGTGCACGTGCACGCGTGTACACATTTGCACGTGGGTGTCTGCACGTGCATGCGCGACACGCGCATGTGTGCACGCACATGCGAGCACGCACGTACACACTTGCACCAACGCGGCCCTTCTCACAACCACGCACACGCCAGCCCGTGCGATCCCTCGCGGCCCCGCTCCGGCTCCGGGCTCCGCCTCCCCGCCCCGTACCCCGGCCCGAGCGCGGCCGAGCGGCGGCACCAGCAGCGGGCGGACCCCGGCCGCTCCCCGCCGCCCGCCCTGGGCAGCCGCAGCGCCGCCCCCGCCGCCTCCTCCTCCTCCTCCTCCGCCGCCGCCGCCGCCGCCGCCGCGGCCGCACAAAAGGCGGCGGGGAGGGAGGGAGGCCCGGCGGGAAGGGCAGCCCCGGCCGCCCGCACCATGCCCCGCCGAGGGGGGCTGCCGGCCCCCGCCGCCGCCCGCCGGCCCCCCCCGCTCCTCCGCCTCCTCCTCCGCCTCCTCCTCCTGGCCGCCCCGCTGCAGCCCGGCAGAGGTAAGGGCCCCCGAGCCGCCGCCGCGAGCTGGGACAGCGAGTTAACTTTGCTTTGCTTTGCTTTGCGTTCCCCTCCAGCCGGCTTCATCAGCCCCCGCTTCCATGTCTGCCCGGTGCGTGCCCCTGTGGCGGGGCTGTGCCTGCATCTCCGTGGGAGCCCCTCCCGGGGCTGCTGCTGGCGCCGGTCCTCTGCGGGATCCCGAGCGCCTCGAGTCCCGTTCTGCCGCTGGAATCGTACCGGGGCATCGCGGAACGGGTCGAGTCAGACCTGATCCCATCCCGCCTGGCCCTGGGCACCTCCAGGGATGGGGCATCCCCGGCATAAGTAAAGGGATTCTTTTCTCGCACGTAGCTGGTGGAAGCGTAGAGCGTATCACTTTTCTCCTCCCCAGCAAGCCGCTGCATTCATCCCGCAGTTTGGGGAGCTGCCCAAACGGGGTTTTCTTGCAGAACAGGTTTAGAATGTGGTCTGATTGCCCGGAGCATCTTCACAAGTAAAACCGTGGTGTACCTTTCTTTCATGAGGGGTTCCCATCTTGCTCTGCATCATCGGTGCTATGTATTAAAATGCCAGCAGCCCACTGGGATGCGCTGCCTTCCCCGGCTCAGTGGGGCTCCTGTGGCTCTGCCTGAGGGCAAGATGGGCCCTGAGCTGCTGTCTGTGCCTGCTGGGTCCTTCTGCCCAGTACAGTTGGGGTTTAAGAGCTGGTGGCATCAGGGCAGATGTGTACATGGAGTGCTGCTTGGCAGTGCAGGGGGTGGATTATCATCCTCCGGAGCAATCCCAGCTAAATTTTGGATGGAATGTTTTGCGTTGCATGAAGCTTAGTGGAAAGGAGTGGTTTTGTTAAATGGATTTCGGGGGGCTGAGTTTCTTCTCCTTGCTTGGTGGATGAGCACCGGCATCCTTAGGTCCTTCCTTTGCCTGGTTCAGTGTGATCCTGCATGAAAATCTGCACCGAACTGGGCGTTTGCGCTGAACTGAGAGCAGCAAAGATCATCATCAGGAAAGCGCTGTGTCTTCGTGCTCCAGCTCAGGAAGCTCAGTTTGCACCCCCAGTCCAGCAGCTTAACAAAGCTCCGTTTTCACAACGATGCTGGAAATGTTTTGGTTTTGCTCCAAAGTGGGGAAAAGGCAGAGTGTGCTTGGAGACCCCCAACAGCTGCCCCTGGGAGGAATGTCCCACGGAGCCTGGGCCACTGCCAGGCTTTGGTCGTGGCACCCGATGGATCGGAGAAGACCTTGGTTTTCATTCAGACATCACTATGGCCGAGTAAACTTTCCCAAACCCATCAGTCAGGAGCAGAGGTAAATGCTGTCCTGTTTCCATGCAGATGGGCAGGGAAGCCTGCTGGGTTGCTGGACTGGCTTTAGTGCGGGGGTTTGGAAAGACTTTGGTCTGTAGGGCTTGGAAGTGCAAGTGTTAATCTCCCTGCATGCTGTAACTGCTGAACAAGCCGCGTTTTGCCTTCTATTACATCTTTATACTTCGAGCTCTCGCAGTGCCCAGGAGCTGAAACACAACTTCTCAGTGTGAACACGGAATGAGACGCATGGGTATGCGCTAACGGTCAGCAAGAAAAAAATTAATAAGCCCCTTGTTCGGCCCGCAGGAAAGCCGGCAGCCTGCCTGAATGAAAGCCATACAACCAGCACAGCTTGCAGCCCGTGCTGGGCTGAACCACCTGGTGGGGCACAGCCAGCCTGAGCGCGGGGCTGGGTCACGCCACAGGGGTGGCTTTGGAGCCCTGACAGCAACGCCTGTCCTTCTGCTCCCTGCTTGGGCAGGTCCTTGCCCTGGGACAAAAAACCTGCGTGGTTCCGCAGCCATCAGTGAGTCCGCGCGGTCTGCACGTGGCATCCTGCAGCACTTGCAGCGCTCCGAAAATAGAGGCCGGACAGTGCTCTTATTGACATCCGGGAGGGAAAAGAATAGCAGGCTCCCGGTTCACGCCCAAGGCATTTCGTTGAGAGTCTGCAGCCCCTGGGCTGAAAATTAGTTTAATTATGTATGGACAGTGGATGTTAAGAGCTGCACCCCCGGGAACTGGGGCATCAGTGCCATTGAAGGGCACATTCCTCGCCCCAGGCTTGGTTAAACAAGCTGCTGCATTCAGAGCCTGTGCCTTTGACATTGGGTTTAACTTGCACCATTCTGCTTTATTTTGAAATCCTCTCCCAGCCTAGACACTGGATGTTTGCAAATGGGAATAGCTGTGTACCCAGAGCAGAAAGCAGTGTCCCTGGTCCGCAGCACAGAGCCCTCCTGGTTATGTGGCCATTGGCCAGCCCAGCCTGTATATCCCGGGGAAGCGAATCCCATCATAAGTTAAAGCAATTCGTTGTGACAGCAGTCAGCTGTGGGAATCACTGGTGGGGAGGTGGATATCTTCTAAGGCTGCTTTAGGATGGAAATGCTGGGAGGGGGCTAGGCGTGCCTAATGTGACTTCGAAGTCAGCATCTTGGGGGTTCGGGGACAGCCACCTTTGGGCCAGTGCCACTGCTACTGCATTGTCAGGAGTGTTATTTCTTTCTTTGGTTAACCAGACATCTCTGAAAAAGAGGGAAGAACAGTCACCAGAATTATATTTTAGTGGTTCTCAGCCCCCCCAAAGCCCATTTCTGTCCTTTAAAAATATTTTTTTGGGAAGGAAAAGAAACCAAGACCTCCATACAGGATAGGAGGAGAGATTTTTTTCTCCTCCAGCCTTTTAACGTGGGAGGTTCTCTGCTCATGACACCAAACTTGCAGTGTATTTAGCTCAGCCCACTCTGTTCTCTGTCCTTCTTTCTTGTTGAAGGTCTCAACCTGTGCACGAGTGGAAGTGCCTCATCCTGCGAAGAGTGTCTCCTCATCCATCCCAAATGTGCTTGGTGCTCCAAAGAGGTATGTTCCTTCTTCTGCTCCTTCACCTGTCTCCCTCTTTGCATGGGGGACTGTCACTGCATGGGCTCAGTTGCAGGGAGCCTTGCTGGAAAGCACTCTGTCCTGGCTGCTATCCCAATACGTACTGCGTGGCCTGGCATGGCTGCAACAAAGGCAATTCCCCTCTGTGAATCTGCTGGGTTGTTTCAGGAGACTGCCAGTGCTTCATCTGCACCATCACTGATGACAATGAGCTGTGCAGCTTACCAGCATGCTTTGCAGCAAAAATGCATCCCTATGTTCTAGGTATCTTGTAGTCTGAAACCATTTCCCCTTGTCCTGTCAAATACAGTGGTTCTGTTGGAAGAGACCTACAAAGGTCATTGATTCCAACCGCCTGACCACTGCACAGCTGCAGCTCTCCAAGGAAAGCATCTTCCTGCTGCTATAGCACCATGTTACCTGACAGCAGAATAGTTCCTGTGCTTTTTTTTTTTTTTTCCAGTGGGACAAGTATTGTGTAGAAGGGAAAGGGTAAAGCAGTAGATCCTGCTTTTGGGACATCTTGTAAACAGCTGTAAGAGCTCCTCTTCCAGGCAGCTAATCTGCTGTGTGATATTGCATCCAGGAGCGCTGGCTGTTCACTTGTGGGTACCCAATAGCTTGCCTTTAAAAAAAAAATAAAAATCAATTCTTGGCATCAAAAGAGAAGTTGTGCAAATGCTGCGAGTGGAAATGTTGATCTGGTGGTCACTGCGACCACTAATTGTACCTCAGCCCGTGGCGCTGGCAGCTTGACTCTTTATCTTGCAAACGGAAGAGTTACCAAACAAAATAGTTTCCAAATGGAATGGAGGGGCCAAGGGAGGGAAGAGGAGTGTTTACAAGGAAGTTCCGTAATCCTTGCTGACCTTTAGCCTGGAGCAGCTATTTAAAAAGGCACTTCCAGGTATTTCTGGCCAAGAGCCGCGTGTTAAAAAGCTGCTGTCCCTGTTATAGGCTGCGGGCTGCAACTTAGCAAGCTCTTGTTCCAACTCTGTATTGGTTTATAATGTGATGCCTACGAAAGGCAGAGCTTAAATAGGGTCATCTATTTAGATTACACTTGAAAGAGGAGGTATAAACCATGGCTGGCTGTCTACTGAGCGTGCCTTGGGACAGGGCTGGCAGGAGAAAATACCTGGCGTGTGTATACTTTGTGTGGATGTACATCCACCCGTGGGTTATGTGTGCAGGTATATCTGTGTGTGTGCATGCCAACCAGGGATGCACCTGAATCCTATTCATTAAACTGAAATTTCCTTTTTGGTGAATTGAATTCTCCCATGTTTGCCGGCAGAGTGCACGTACCCCGTGCTTTCTGATGGCAGGAGTTTGTGCCTGGAGGATGAGGAAGGAAAATCAAGGGATCTCTTGGAGGGAACGTGTCAGCTTTTGAAGCGAAGAAATAAAGCACAGTTTCTGCTGAATTAATGCAGGATTGAAGTGATTAAAGCAAAACCTGTAGGGAATAGCTTAGGATGTGTAAAGTCATAGTTATGTTTGGCCAATATTGTTCTTGCATGAGCTAAGCAATTTGTCTTAAAACTTTCAAGCTGATGAGCATCTAATTGTCGTGTTGTTGGCCCGATCTCCATTAACTTCTATCTGCCTTCATGCATTGCCTTTTGCTTGCTTATTGATGCACAGGCCCAGCAAGCAGTGTGAGTCAATACCAAGAGCCGCAGGGTGTGATCTCTGAGCAGATGCCATTCTGCAGCACAAGCCAGTGCAGCTCAGCAATTGTCATCCTGTGGCAATTCCCCAGGGCCAATTTTGGAAGAAATCTAAGCAGAAAATAGCTTGGTCAGGAGCAGCAGAGATGGGGAGCTGAAGAAGTGTGGTGTTCTGCATCCCCTCAAGAGCTGGGTTCTTCCTCTCTACTTTCTCCTGAAGAGGGGCATCTCCTGCCCAAAATGTGGGCTGAGGTGGCTGAAGTAGCCTTTGGGGAGGGGGAATCCCATGAGAGCCATGTCCCTTGTGTTGCTGGTGGCTCGGCTTGGTGGGACAGTCAGAGCTGGGAGCTGAGTATTGCCATAAACATGTAGCCAGAGCCTTTCTCCTGGTGCTGCAGGATGTGCTGCAGGATGTGCTGCTAAGGGCTGATAGATAGTGAGGAAGCATCCTCCTCCTCGTCCTCCTCCAGGGCTGCATTGTGCTACCCCCATCCCAGCCAGAAAATCAGGTCCCAGTTTAGAGCCCTTTGAAGTCAAGCTGTTCCGTGAACATCAAGAGGTTTTGGAGCAGACCTCAGGGGTGACTGGAAGTGCTTGACAAAGGCTGGCTACTCGCTGATTTAATCATAGAATATCCCAGGTTGGAAGGGACCTGTAAGGATCATTGAGTCCAACTCCGTTAAGCGCTAATCATGTCTGAGATAAATTCTTCCCCAAGGCTGCCCTAAACCTGCTGCTCTTCTGGGCATTGTTCTTGGCCGGGAGGGACTCTGCTCTCTATTTTGTCATGCTGGAGATGATTTACATAGTCCCAGTCCTCCTCTCTTGCAGTCCATCTGTTTACACAGTGCATTCCAAGAAATTCATGTTCACATCCATCTGATGTGCCGTCGCCTAGGCTTGGCATCGCTGCTCCTTGATGGAATGCAAACCTTGCATTTTTCAAATAATGTTCGGGCCTCATAGTGAGGAAATGCAGAGGAAATGCTCTGTATGTGTCCCAGGACCCCATGGCCAAGGCTGTCCTTGGGGACACTCCCGAGCTGTGTTTGACATCAGTCAGACAATTTCTGCCTCCTCGATCTTTCCCCCATCCCTTGCTGCACTCCAGCATTGACAAAATGCGGGATTTATCCAGCCCTGCTCTGCTTTTTTTGGCTGTGTGGCTGAAGGAGGGGCTGTGAGCATCTTCTCTGCATTATTTCGTGCCATTTTAGTATAGTAGCTTAGCCCCCGAGCAGAAGATGGTTGTGTCTATTGTTACAGTGCAGAAAAAAGCAGAAATCAGCTGTTGAAAATTCAGTAAGCTTTGGGCAACTCGCTCTGTTTCGCCTGTTCAAAAAATAAGAATAAAACCAGCACGCTAACAAATAGGACGTGCTGGCTGCCAAAGGCTGCATTGTGAGGCCAGGCTGTTCCTGAGTGCCTGCCACGCACAATGTCCCGTTGTGTGCCATGGTGGGAGCTGGCCGGGGGCTGCAGGAGGGCTGGGGGAGGTACTGGGGGAGATGTCCCTGTTCATTGCAGGGAAGGTTGGACCAGATGACCTTTAATTGTCCCTTCCATGATTCTATGTGCTGTCGGCAGCTTTGTGTCCACTGCCTCTCCAGTCTGCTCTTGCTGGTTTCTTGTTCAGCCTGCAGCTGATTCAGTGTAACACTTCCCATCAGCCCTCATCCAAGTCCCTCATTCTCCAGCAGAGCTTCCCTAGAAAACCTGCCCATGTCACAGCACTCCAGCTGTGCTCCAGCCTACAGAACTCTTGCTGCAGTGGCATTTTTCCTGTGCAATAGAGCCCAGGGCCCTCTTTGCAGAGGTTTGAGGTAGGGGTACCATGGTGCTGGTGCTGGGATGTGTGGTCTCACCCAGGGAAGAGGGGACATATGTGCCCGGAGCCCCCAGCCTCTCTCTCCAGGTTGCACTTGGCCCTCTGGCTTCTCTTGGTGACACTTCTGTGTCCTGTCTTCCTTTTGTAAAGCTCCCCCGTGCTCATACGCACATGCAAAAATTCACCTTCTGGTCTTCTCCTTCCCCTTCCAAACTGTCTGTTGCTTACCTCCCAGGAGTTCGGCAGCACGAAGTCCATCCCATCACGGTGCGACTTCCTGCAGAACCTCATTGCCAATGGTTGCGCCGGAGCCATCGAGAACCCTCGCAGCAGCAGTAGCGTGGTGAAGAACGTCCCCCTGAGCAGCAAGGGCTCTGGGCAGACCCACCTGGACGTCACGCAGATCACCCCACAGAAAGTCGCCCTGAGTCTTCGTCCCGGTGAGTCCCAGCAGCTCCCAGCTCCGTGATGGCACGTGGATGGGCGAGAAGCTGGGCAGGACATAGGATCGTAGAATGGTTTGAGTTGGAAGGGACCCTTAAAGGTCATCTAGTTCTACTGGCCTGCCGTGAGAAGGGACACCTGCTGCTTGATCAGGGTGCTCAGAGCCCGGTCCAGCCTGAGCAGGCAGAGGGATGGCTGTACCCATGTCCCTGTGCTCAGTGATGGCGGTGTCTGCTGGCCCCGTGCAGAGCCCATCAGCTTCCATGGTATGCCCCAAACAGAACTGGGGCTGAGGTTTTCTGTGAGAGAAGACAGTGCGCGGTCAATCAGACCCCACCTAAAGCTATCACCTAACCCTTGTGAGCATTTAAAAGGAACGTGCTCAGCTTAAAAATGCACTCTTTGGATGGGAGGAGTTAAAGAAACTTCGGATCCTGAAGCCTGACAGTGCTTGACTCTAAACTGAGACAGCTCCTTATGTAAATTTTTTTTAAAAAGTGTATCTGTTTTCTGTTGGTATGCAAAAGAGCCATGGGATCAAGGCCTGAGATGAAGATGTGAACTTGTGACTCAGAGCTTGGACCATATCCACACCCTTGTTTCATTCCCCTGAGCCATCACTTTTCTTAAGTCTTTTCATTTTAATTGAAAATTAAGAGTGAAAGGCTAGATGGAGCCACGCGAGTATGCTTGTTATCAAAAGTTTTTGCATGGTGGGGGGAGGCTTTAATGTGGGTTCAGAATTCTTGCAGACATTTGGCAGCCGATGCTTCTGAAAGGGGAAAAAAAGCTCTTTATGGCAAAGTTTGTAAGCAAGTATAAAAGCGTGATTCATTATAAGCAGTTGGTGTGGGTTTCTAGGGCTTATGTTTCTGTGACAGCTCTTACGAACATACAGAAAAATGAGATAGGATGTTTTGCCCAAGAGAAACAGCAGTGTGAGCTGGTGCTCGCCCCACCAGTGCTTTTTCAGGAGCTACCAGGGCTACTGGTGGCTCCGGTGTGGCTCTGCTTCTGCAATTCTGTGCTGCTTACGCAACAGGCTTGCTCCCGTACAAAGGGAGTTGTTATTACTGTTATTACTCTGTTCCTTGAGGCAGTCGCTGTGGGAAAGGGCAGGCTCAGCGTTGCCATCTTGCAGGCATGACACCCGGTGCTCAGCACATTCCTTTCCCCACCCCTGGATGTTGGGATGCCCGTGGCTCCAGCAGTGAGGTGGGATGTGGGGTCCATCCCCCTTTGGCTTTCCTGGGGCAGCGTTGCTGGATGCTGGAGCTGCAGTTCCTGCTGGGCCTCCCAGGGAGCCAGGCTGCTCTGCCAAGTTCCCATATGGGAGAAAGACGGAAGGTGGGGCTGATAACCCATCTGGGGTGCAGCACTGCTCTCACTTCACCTGGATGCTGTGCATTGCCATAGCTTGTGGTCTGCTGGACAAATCATAGAGTGGCTTAGGTTGGAAGGGACCTTAAAGATCATCCATTCCCAACCCCCTGCCTTGGGCAGGGCTGCCACCCACCAGATCAGTCTGCCCAGGGCATGTGCCTCGAGCACCTCCAGGTGAACAGGGATGAACAGGGATGGGGCATCCACAGCTTCTCTGGACAACCAGCAGATCTGCAGAAATAGGGAGTGAAGGTGAGGCTGTACTGCTGCTCCTGGGTGCCAACAAATGCAGGCTCAGGGAGGGGCAGGAGTCTTGCCAGCAGCTTTCTGCAGTCTCACCTTTCCAGCTGCTCCTGTGGCTGCAGGACTTGCTCTCAAGTCCCCCAAGTCACTACAGAAGGAGGAATATATCTACATCTTTTTCAAAATATCTCCCATTTTTGCTGGTTTGGTTTTTTTTTTTTTTGATGCAGAGCAGCACACTATCTTACTCAGGGCTGATGACTACCCAAACGCTGGGCTTTGCATCCTCAGTTAAAATCATCCATTCATACTTGAGCTTGAGAGCGGATCCTGAGGGCTGCACCCAAGACAAAAAGGAGACAATATTGGTTTAATTTTGTGCGTATTGTGCATAATACCAATTTTGCTCTCCATCAGGAACTGGTTTTTTTGTGCATGGAGTGTAGGATTTCAAAGACCAGTTGACACAGCAGGCGTGGTGATTGTGTTCTTCTATTCTCAGACTGCTAAGCAGAAGCAGAACAGGGCGAATTGTCAATTGTTTGCTGGTCCCACCCAGGCTGTGAGATCTAGGCATCGTGCAGCAGAAACCACATACTCAAATCTCTGTGCTCAGAGTTGATTCCCAAAGGCCTTACATCCATGTCTTCCCAGGGCAGCTTTCGGATCAAGCATTTAGTTTTTATGACGTTGCTTGTTAGCCCTAGGTCTGGCTATAAGACAGCGTTCTGGTATGAAAAGTACGAATATTGTAACAGGAATTTAAAGCAATGAATGGATTCTTGTTTGTTGTCCATGAAGTCAGCAAGCAGAAGAGGGTTTTGTGGATAATCATGGGTGTCAAGTTTGCATTCTTAAATTGGCCAAAACCAGCTTTTGCAGTTTTTGTGCTGCCTCTGTGTGACAGTATCCAGGAAACATTTCTGAATGCAGTTTTGACTTCTAACACTTCTCAGTAAAAGCCCTAAGGAGAGGATGGTGGTGGTGGTATGTGGGGAAGGAAGGGGCTGTGTAATCCCTAAAGAGTGAGACTAATACTGTACACAGCGAATAATAAATTCTTTTGTACTGACATCACCATACATTAGCAATATTTTCTGTGAGATAATTAATTTGTGCAGTTAGGAATGAAAGAAGCAGCAGCATTGGGATCCTGTTATTTTTGGTGCTTTTTCATGGACTAATACATTCATTACCATCCAGAAGGGTTCAGTGGAGCACCCCAAGTCCTCTTTCTAGCACGGCAATTCCCATCTTAGGACCTGCTCTGGAAGAAGAGTATTTTTTGAAACTGCTGTGTCTGGGGCACTGTGTGCCAAGGGCACGTTTCCTTTTTTCTCAAAGAGTTAAGTGGGGAAAAATGCATCTTGGGGTGGAGATGGCACAGGGCTCAGGGGAGCAGGAACTGGCACCGTGAGGGGCTGCAGGGGATGCTGTGTAGCACTGGGGGTGCTGCTGCTGCCTGCTCATGGGCTGGAAGTAAGTGGGAGCAGCTGTGCTGCTGTGAACAATGAGGAAAACAATAAAACTTTTAGGGAAATGTTTTCACAATAATAAAAAATGTGTGTTTCATTTCTGAGGAAGAGGGAGGAAGCAAAGAGAGTTCTGCGGAACCTGCTGGTGCCTGAAAGTTCAGCCTGGGCTATGAAGGGAGAAGTGGGAAGGAAGGAGGTCTTTAGGTGGCCTTAGCCCCCCCTGAGGACCCACCAAGCTGGAAAAGGGGCTGCAGAGCCAGCAGGAGATTTCCCAGCTGGAGAGTGCTGGGGGCTTCAGTTTGTCCCCTCTCTCAGCTGTTGGTGAAGTGTAAGGCAGACGTTGGCCATGTCCCTTTTGGCTTGAATTCGAGCTCATATTGATGCCAGTTCATGTTTTTCAATGCATGGACTCCTATTCTGGACACCAGCTCAGCCAAAAGAACTTTGCAAAAGGGCAGCACTCATGGGAGGTCAGGGAAAAGGCTTTCCTCAGCTCTTTTCACGTCTCCTCAGCCTGACTCAGTCCTGTCAGCTCCCTCCCTTGTGTTCATCACTTTGGATGAAAGCTTCATCTCCGCTTTGGTACTTCCCCATTTGTCTGCAACATCCTTCTTTTCCCGTTTCACTTCCCTTTTCACCCTGCTTTCTCCAGAGTGATGGGGATGTGACACTTTTCCTGGGGAGAAGTCCTTCTGAAAGGTGTTCCTTCTGTGTCTGCCTCAACCTGCCTTCCAGGCACAGCCCAGAGGACATCTTGCCTTCACCTCATGTTTTTCCTGGCCCTCTTCCTTCTCCTGCTCCACCTCCTTTCCTTCTTGTGCAGGGCTCGCTTGCTTACCCGTTAGTCTCCTAAGGAATGGACTTGAAAAAGCTTGTTCCCCTTAGCCCTCTTAGTTTGCGAGAGACCTGTCTGCTCTGCACAGGTAAAAAAAAAATAAAAAAAAATAGCACACAGTCTGGACTTGATGTGTGCTAGGGGTTTTCCTGCAGCGCTTTTCACTGCTCTCAACTCTTGTGTGTGTGTGCAGGTGACCGGACCTCCTTCCGAGTTCAGGTCCGGCAAGTGGAGGACTATCCCGTGGACCTGTACTACCTGATGGATCTCTCCCTGTCCATGAATGACGACCTGGACAATATTCGCAATCTGGGGACCAAGCTTGCTGAAGAGATGCGAAAGCTCACTAGCAATTTCCGGCTGGGGTTTGGCTCTTTTGTGGACAAAAACATTTCTCCTTTCTCCTACACAGCACCAAGATACCAAAACAATCCCTGCATTGGGTAAGTGGTAGGTGCTCCCCAAAGGGAGAAGCCCAGTGCTGGCCCTGACAGGGCTGGACAGTCTTTCCTTGCAGTTCTGGCTTTAGGCACTGAACCACGCTTTTGGGACTGTGTGGTAATGCTCCAGAGCCATTCAAAATAGGGCAATTTCCAATTTTGCAGCGGCTTTCGGGTTTACTCTGCATCTAGACACGTGAAACTCTTGTGCCAGGAATCCAAAGTTATTTTTAAATACCTGAAGAGGATGCAGACATTGCAGGCTTTTTTTTTTTTTTACAGGCTTTGAGAAAGGGGAGCAAGAGCCAGAAATTCCTGATTTCTGATCCTGGCTCTGAGTCATAGTTTGGCCCTGAGCAGGTCAATTAAGCTCTTCTTCTCCACTTCACAGATAAGGAGACCAAAGCAGTGCAGTTCTTTCCCAACAGAAGTGTTTGGGGGAAGTGAGATTTGGAAGGGCCTGTGAGACTGATTAGTGAGTATTTGTAAGGCATTCTGAAGATGTCAGGCAGCTTCCGTCATCTTTATTGCCGTGGAAGGAAAGCAAACTGGCAATTGCAACAGACACAAATAATGCAGTTTGCTTTGCAGTGTTATCAGAGCCTTTTTTTTTTTCCTTGTTAGTAGCTTTCTTAGTGTCTTTTTGTTTGACTTGTAACAGCCAGAGGATCTAGTCTGTTGAATCAAGGATTATGCCAGAGTGAAATAGGCTGACGTGAAGGGTGTGCAAGCTCAGATGGATTTGAATGTTGGCATGTAAGGATGGATACAGCAATGAGTCATAGAATCATTAAGGTTGGAAAAGACCTCAAAGATCACCAAGTCCAACCCCAACCCATCCACATTGTGCCCACTAACCATGTCACCCAGTGCCACATCTACCTTTTTCCTGAGCACCTCCAGAGGCAGTGACTCCGCCACCTCCCTGTGCCAGTGCCTCACCACTCTTTCCGAGAAGAGATTTTTCCTAATATCCAACCTGAAATGGCCTCCTGGGAGAATGTCGCTTTTGACACTTACTTTTGTGCTCCTCATCCTGCCACTTCTCCACATCCCTTTTTGGGGTGCTCTTTACTGCTGTAAGGGCAGTAGAGTTAGCCCTTTTTTGTGAAGCATTTGGAGATACTTAGGCTGTAAGATCACACCACAGACACCAAGTTTTATGAGTGTGTTTGCTCTAACTTTTCTACGTGAGGCAATTTAAAGAGAGCTTTCATCAGCTGTAAGTCTCTTGCCATCTTCTGGCATTCACTGTATATTTGGCATCTCATCACCTGTTGACCAGACAAAATTATCCACGCACTTTTTTCATCGGTTCTATCCAGAGAGGAAAGTCAATTGGATGGTGATTTTGATGCTAAAAACTCATGCTTTGGCTGTGAAGCATAGCCACAAATCTGGAACTCCTTGACTTTGGTGCCCTTGCACGTGTTTATGGTGGGATGAAAGTAGGTAAGTCAGAGGAAAGTACAAAGCTTGTTTTGGAGCTTAGGGAGCCTACAGTGCTTTGATGAAAGCCCTGGCTAGTGAAGGAGTACTTTCATCTGTCACTTTTTCTTCAAACACTTCCTCTTGCTCAGAGTATCCAGGTTGTGCAGTATTTTCCATTCTGCATCCCTTGCACGCCTAACTTTGGGATGCTGCTGTAATGGAAACCACCTGGCTGACAAACCTGGCTGTGCACAGACGAGTGGCTCTGCACGAGCTGTTCGCTGACATCACAGCACCATGTCCTGTGCTCTGCTCAGATCTTCCCCTGCCCCTGAAATTTGGCATGGCCTCAGGGGTGCATGCAGTCATCTTCTTCATCCTCATTTGCTGCTGCACTAAGGCTTGGCTGCTGTGCTCAGGAGGCTGGATATGCTAGATCCATGCATGGTGGTGTGGGTGGGTTTGCACAGTAGGGACATGCACGTGGCACGCAGCCTCTGGCATGGGAGGGATTAGAGCTACCAGCAGTGGTAAACTTTAACTGCTCCTTTGTTAGAAAGCCTCTTAGAGCCTACCCACAGTGGGTCATTTTAAATTGTTCTCTGCTTTCTATCTCTGAAGATAAGAGTGACCTACTGCAAGTGCAACTCTTTTGCAAACACATTTTCTTCTTAACTCTTCTCCTCCCTCTCCCCTGCCCATGCTCACCTCCTGCCCACACTGCAGGACTCGCTAAGCTCAGGGCTCCCAACCACACCATGAACACCAAACCCATGAGGTTTGTTGCCTCCTGGCTGCCTTGCAAGGTTTCCTGGCAGCCTCTCTGTGTCGTTTCTCCATGCTGCTCCTTCCTTGCTGCTCCAAGCTAAGCAGGGGTGATGGCGTTTGCTGACCTGCCTCGCAGGGAGAGTGGGAGGATGTGTGAGTGATTAAGTAGGTGCATGCCCACTGTATTGCTGTGCTGGGGGCTCTAGTGTGGAAATTGCTGTGATTTATGGGCACTGAAGCCCCACAGCCATATGGCCCCAGTGCTTGGTGTCTCCACTTGAACCTTATATGCAGACATTCAGTCCGGATGAAATCTCTGGAAACTCCAGCTGCTCAAAGCTGATGCAGGATGGAAACAGAGATAGGCTCTACTCTTTGTTTGCAGATAACTAGTCAGAAATCAGAGCATCCAAACCATGAAGTCTGGTGGAAGGCTCAAAGATTTGGAGGCCTGCATGGCGGAGCTGGGAGCTCCTACAGCTTGTGGCTCCTGGTGGGATTGATGCCAGCTAACTGCTCCTCCTCTGCTCCTCTTACAGCTATAAGCTGTTCCCAAGCTGCATCCCCTCCTTTGGTTTCCGCCATCTCTTGTCCCTGACGGACAAAGTCGACCGTTTCAATGAAGAAGTGCAGAAGCAGAAGGTGTCCCGGAACAGGGATGCTCCAGAGGGCGGTTTCGATGCAATCTTGCAGGCTGCTGTGTGCAAGGTGAGTCACGCTGCCTTCTGGGTTTTTAAAGCAAAGTAAAAGAGGGGAAGTTTCTTTAACTGTATTCTTGGATCCAGCTTCAGTGTCTAATTTCTTGGAAGGAATGAGTAAATTTTTCTTGCAGAAACCATGAAAATTGCATTGAAAAGTAGATGTTTTTATGTGCTTTTGTGCATGAAGAGGCATAGTAGAAATGCATCTCCCTTGCTGTCACCATCCCACAAGGGACAAGCCCTCTCCCTGCAGTGCACAGCTAGGTTTGCATGCTGTTCTCACTGCAAGATTCTTGCTCAAAATCCTCCTGGAGCAAGTAGTTGGGTTGCTCCATATCCCTTTGTGAGTTGGGGATGAAAGCCAACGTGTCCACTCCCCTGGGCGGTGCGGCTGTGCTGCCCTGCTCTCCAGGGAGAGCCCAGGCTGCCTTTTCCCCTCTGACACACAATTTGGTTTTTGCCCAGCTCAGCCATGCACAGTCCTATTGGTAGGTCCTGTTTTCTTGTGGGTGTAGATTTTGGGAGCCAGAAGATAAGCATCATCCATGGGAGCGGTGGGATGCAGGCTTGTGCAACAGGCCTGAGTGGGAACGCAGATCTCCCTTTGTTCACGCTGGGAGCTCAACAGGACTGAGCCTGCCCTGTTGGCTCTGACGCCTCAGAGCAGACATCTCTCCTCTCCCAGCCTGGCACAGGTGCTGCTGCTGGCGCTGGGACAGCGCTGCTCCAGGGCTCCTGTAGGTACAAAGTTCATCGTGTGGCTGAGAGGTGGCACTAGAGCAGGGACGTCTCGGAGCGGTGACTCAGTTGTGCCACCCTTCGTGTGGCTCTTTGCGGTTTCTCCATCGCATTTTCCTTACTGCAGAAATGGGACAGGATTTTCTTACAGCGCAGAAATGCTGCACAGAGCATCGCTTGGGCTGTGCTTCCTGAGCCCCATAACCCCAAGGGGAGCTTTGTTCCCCTTGCAGGTCCCGCGGTGGTAATCTGGGGTCTGTCTGTGGCTGTGGGGTGGGTTTCCCCATTGCCACCGGTCTGCAGTACCCTGCTGCCTCTCCTGGCATGCTCCAGCTCTTCAAGCTTTCACCCTTTAGAGCATTTGAGACCCTGTGAGCACTTAAAGGAGCCATTTGTAGCATCCCAAGGGAGGTCCGTTGGCAGCCCCAGTGTCAGAGTGCAGTGTTCTCCCCTGCAAGCACGGAGGTGGGAGAAACAGTACCTCATCTGTCGGCGAGGTGTTTTCGTGCTGTAATTCATATCAAGCGTTTTTTCTGCGTGAGCTGCTGTAAGAGCTCCGTAATGCTCCAGTCATTTTTTGGCTGAGGCTTTAAACTGAGGAGTGGGGAGAGCTTGCACAGCTAATACAGACTAATAACTGGTCCGTGTTTGGCTCCTCTCTGAAAGATGGAGAGATGGTAAATGTTATTCTGGAGGCAATGAAAGAGCCAGAGACAATAAGCCTTTATGCTGATGCTAGAATAGTTAGCCAGGAATATTAATCAACTTTCTGTAATTACATTTTCCATTTGCAATACTTTGGTTTTCTGCCATCTTGAAGTGCAGACATCGTAGGGCTTGGTGGCACATGTCAGTTGCAGATCGTATACACAGAGCTGCAGCAAGGAGGGGATGCTAGGTTATAAAGTAAAGTGTCTTATGAGCTGCTTTTGGTCAGCGCTCCCTAGGCAATACATTTAGCATAAATTTAGATGCTTACTTCAGACTTGGAAGCGCTGATAGCAGTCCGGCTGCCTTTTCAATTGGGTTCGGAGGGCTGGGATGTGCCGAGGCAGCTGTGGCAGCTCTGACAGCGCTGACTGTGGGAGCGGGGCAGGATCCGTTCCTGCGTGGCCCTGCAGAAACACGTCCTGCCCCTCCACACTGCCTCAGGTCAGGTCCCACCCTGCCTTTCAAACCTTCGTATCCCACGGGGATTAAAACCGGGGCCGGCGTCAATGCAGATTGCTGTTCAAAAATCACGGGCCAGTAAAAATAAATGAAAACCTCTTTGGTTGTTTGTGTTAAGCAGAGCAGAGGGCTGCATGTCTTGCGGGGAGCCGCATTTCCCAGCGCTTTGGAGCCGCTGGCAGAGGCAGTGGGAGATGCTGCAGCTGCTCGGTGCCAGCCTCTCAATTTTTCTACCCGTCTCCGGCAGGCGTGCAGATTTTGCAATGTGTTGGTGTTTGCTGCGTTGGCTCGAAGCACCATGCTGCTTTGGCATCAGGTTGGGTGCCCCAGCTGAGATATCCTGCCCAGATTTCTTCAGCATTTCTGTGTGCTTGGCTTAAGTGTGAGAATGGGGTGAGTCTGTGTATGAAGAGGTGCGTCGCCCTTGGTGGAAAAAGTGGTGCCAGCAGGCAGAAAAACAGAGGCATCATGCCTGAGGTGGCTGCATAACTGTTGTCTGAATGAAGCTCGTTTGGTTTGGGCATAGCACACGTCTAAGCAAGTGGAATCTGTGGTTTTTGTCTCAGTCCTTAAAGAAGTCTGCTTTGGGTACCTGAAGGAAAGTGAGTTGGATGGGCTGCTGGTTGGGTGCCTGTCTGGTGGCTGAGTGGTGCAAGAACTTGCATTGTCAGAGCCGTAATCACTTTTGGGTTTCAGCCTTTTATCCGGTGGGATTGCTTCTGTGTAATGCCTCCTGCTTCCCAGAGCAAAAAAGCCCTGTTGCTTTCTGACCTGGATGTCAATGTGCTGCTACACGGCACACCTGTCCTACCAAAAAGGGCTTCCTCTGGCCATACTTGCATTGCAAGGCTCTTGAAAATGCCCTTAAAGAAAAAATACATCTTGCACTAGGCAAGAAAAGGAAGTAGAGTCTGGGGTAGTTCTCCTGAAGCTGTATTTAACAGAAAGGTCAGCAGGCTGTGGGCTGTGACTCAGATCAGCAGCTGAAAATTGTGGTGGCAATCATGGTTACACTTTTGTGCGCACTGCCAGCTCATCATCACCCCACCAGTGGTTTCCATAGGAAATGCCTGCAGGCAAGCTGCAGAAGTTTGTCGGCTGGCATGTGAATGTAGTCTGAGGTAGATTTCAGATGTTACTAAGTAAGCTGAGCAGCGAAATCCAGAGGAGTTGGGAGTTCATGTTTTCAGATGTGGGTTGCTTCTGGGTGCCCCTGGCTCCATGCTCTGTGCACTGTGGGGGCACAAGCTGGAGGCCAGAGCCATCCACAAGTGTAGGTGGAGAGAGCTGCTGTCTGATGGTTTCCAAAGGTTTCCTTTTGGCTCCCCTGTTTCCCTCCACTTCTATTGCAACAGGCAGCTTCAGCATGCTTGCTTAGGCACGGATCTACTTGGGCTGGTGCGGAGCTTGGGGAGCACTGTGGGAGGGAAGCAATTAGCATCCAACTCCTGTGCCTTTCCATGCAAAAACACTTTCCCTGCAGATCTGTCCATGCTCAGACAGTCAAGACAGTCACAACGCCTGTTCCTTGCACAGATGGGATGCGGGCGAGGGCCTTGCTTCCTGTGCTGCAGCACAGAAGCTGCTTTTCCAAGCAGGCTGCAAGGAAAATGCTGAGCGGGGCTGGTGCAGCCCTCGTGCTGCATGCAGCAGCGCGGCCGTTCCGCCGAGCTGAGGAAACGAGGTCAGATGAAACGCGTGCAGAGGAATTTGGCAGGTCTCCTCTGGCTATAAAAGCAGCTGAAATTCTTATTCTTGGATCGGGGTAGAGAAGGTCTGGTGGACAGTCCACATACCTCCTCATGCCTTTTTAAGTAACTGCATTGGAGGGAGGTGCTGGGAAATGCCAGAGGGGCCCCAACATCTTGTTTTCTCGCCAGATATGGGTGGACAGATGCATGGCGCTCTACTAATTAATGTTAACGAGGCCTTTTCTTCTGCCTCAGGAGAAGATTGGCTGGCGGAAGGAGGCATCCCACCTGCTGGTCTTCACGACGGATGATGTGCCCCACATAGCCCTGGATGGGAAGCTGGGGGGGCTGGTGCAGCCCCACGATGGCCAGTGCCACCTGAACGAGGCCAACGAGTACAGTGCATCCAGCCAGCTGGTGAGCGGGCACGGGGAACTCGGGGTGTCAGCGGGGCCTGTGCTGCTCTGGGCACCGTTTGCTCCTGACTCCGGCAGCTTTTGGCGAGCACAGCCCCTGATGAGTGTGGTTTCACCCTTCCCCTCGGGCATCTCCGCTCAGTGAATGCTCTTGTGATGCTCAAAGATGGGTTTGGAGACCAGCAAGTTTTGTCAGGATTCAGTGACAGTGAGGGAAATGTAACTTGGCACGCTGAAGTGCATCATCAACTGCAAAGTGCCCAGGGATTGTCAGGCTCTCAGCGGGGAGGCTGAGCCCACCTTGATGTGGCTGTGGCCGCGGTGCTGATCCTATTCACAGCCTTTGAGCACAACCCTAACTTAGATCTTAGAACTAAATAAACAGACCAGCCCCTTTTTCCCCCCCTTTATTTAAACTCAGTGGAGGAAACTTCTCTGGTGAATGAGCACTTGTCTGCTGCCTAATTATCACATCCTCCTGCAGAATGGTGCTTTATCCAGCAGGTCACAAGCACTAATTATGATTTTTG
This sequence comes from Numida meleagris, assembly GCF_002078875.1. NCBI lineage: Eukaryota > Metazoa > Chordata > Aves > Galliformes > Numididae > Numida > Numida meleagris. Next base: position 62,267,009 of record NC_034413.1, on the reverse strand, counting down.
TTCCTGCAAACACCACTCTGTAACGAGAGGTGTTTCTGGATGGCTGCCTATGGCTCCTTGGAGAACCCCCTGTCCACAGCCCGTGCAATCTTGCAAGTGTTTGCATTCTGGAGTACAGCTGCTGTACTGGAGCTGTGCTGGGGAGCTGGCGTGGGGATGCTGTCTCAGTGTTTATCTGAGTCTTGGAGGCTCTAAATCAGTAGAGCAGCATTGCCAAAGCAGCTTGGGGTCTGAAACTCGAGTTTCAAAGCTTTTGAGATGAGCACTAGTTCATCATATTGTTGCTTGTTGGTTGCTAGAATGGTATCTTCCTGCCAGTCCTTCTTTCTCTGAGTTCTGCAGAATTGAAGTTTATCATCATCTCTTCATGGCTCTACCATGCATCAAGAGCAGGCAATGGATATTTCAGCTTTCAGAGAAAAACCACACATTTCTGCTTAGTGCAGTTCTAGATCATGGTCTTGTCTTGCATCCCTGGAGGTAGAAACGAGGTTATTACGCATGTACTTAGGCTGATGGCAAAGTGGAAAGAGGAGGGAAAAAAAAATTGTTTCAGGTATTGCTGTGGCTCATGGTGTCATACATTCTAATGATAGATGCAGCAGAAATATTTAGGGGGTGACAGATTTACCAGAATGCCAGAATGTTTCTGCTATTTCAGTTGTGGATGTAGTGGTGCATCAGGGACTTCACACTGCAGTGAAGTGCCCAGGTTTTGCTGCTGGGAGGAGAAGAGTAATGGAATTATTCTTTGTGCTACCCATCAGTCTTTCTGTGTTTTTCTTTTTTCTTTTTGCCCCTAGGATTATCCTTCCCTGGCGCTCCTTGGTGAGAAACTGGCTGAAAACAACATCCACCTGATTTTTGCTGTTACAAAAAGCCATTATGTCCTGTACAAAGTAAGTGCTGCTGAGCCACCCGTGGGCAGGGCTTAGGGTCCCTCTTGAAAGCATCTTCGCCACAGTGCCCTTAGGTCACACCAGCTTGGCACAGCTGTCACCTCTCCCTTCTAGCGCCCAGAGCGCAGTCATTCAGTGAAAAGCGCTAAAGCTGCTTAGCGCAAACAGATCTCTGTGGTAGTGAGCGTCTACACACCTAAAATAGACCCTAGCCTAATCTTGCCAGCCGTGCAGCAGACGGGAGAGCAGAAACCTGTTCAGCCCATTCCGCTGTGACTCAATCCCATTGCCTAATCCAGCACGGTGCTGCTGTCCAGCTGTGTTTTTCCATCGCCCCAGCCCCAACCTGAGCTTTTTTGCCATTCTCACGGCAGGAGGCTCTTCCCCAGGGCTGCCTCGTGGCAGGAGCGGGTGGGGGGATGTGTGGATGCAGGTCGGGTGTTTGGAAGTACATACTCTGCACTGAGCCAGGCAAGCAGCGAGGTGGTGGAAGTCTCCATGGGGCTGGGGGCTGAGCTCATGCTCCACACCCGCTCCCGGGGAAGCTCGGCTGCCACATCGCATTGCATTGCAGCGCGTTTTCCGCTTGTTGTCTTTTCAAGAACTTCACTGCCTTGATTCCTGGGACCACGGTGGAGATTTTGCACAAGGACTCCAAGAATATCATCGAGCTGATCGTCAAGGCCTACAACGTAAGTGTGTTTTAGCACCACAGCTGCTGTGGTGGGAGCGCCAAGAGCTGAGCTTGCTCGGCCCTGCCTCGTGTGCTCCACCCAGGCTTGGCTGCATCTCTCTGGTCCTGTCCACAGTGGGTCACTGCTGACGTGCTTGCATCCACCCTGGGGAGGGAAAGGAGCTGCTTGTCCTCTTTAGGATGATGCTGATGGTTGAGCTGATGTCATCTCTTGGGCCCTTGCTGGGCTGGCAAGGAAGTAAAGCGCTTCTTGGGTCTTCCATGCATGAGCTGGAGCAGGAGCACAGGGCTGTCCAAAGAAGCCTGCAGCAAAGCAGGGGTTTGGTCTCACATCTTTTATGTGTAGGATTGCACCATAAATGCAAGCCGGATTTAATAGTTGTCACAGACTGCCCTGCTGTTAGAAAAATAGACCATTTCTTTGCTATTTGATGCACAGTGACCTCTCAGGGACATGACACAGCTTGAGTGGCATCCTTGGGTTGGTCATAGCATCTCTGTGGTGATAAGGGGAGCAGAGTGACCAGAAGCAGCTAGATAGCAAGCTAGTAGGATAGCTATCTGCATTTCTGTTGACTTCTTGCTGGATCCTTATGGTTCAGCTCTCTGCTTCTAGGAGGATGTTGGGTGCGTGAGATGTGTGACTCAGTGTGACCATGTGTGAAAGTCTGTTGTGGAAATACTTTGTCTCTGGTGTCTCCTGCTCATCTCTGAAGGTATTGCAGGCCGGAGGGCCACCAAAGAGCACAGCAGCAAAACCCCTCTAATAGTGGCTGCAGTGCTTTGAGGAGGTATGCTGTGTTACAGTGCCAAGTGGCTAATAATAATTGGCATTTCAATTAGGCTAATAGTACTACCCTGTAAGGCTGATAAGAAATCTTGGTGTTTGCATCAGAACATAAGAATGACCCAGGTAAGGTCATACCATGTCCTTCTGACCTGGTGTCCTGTGTTCTGTAGCCTTTGTCTTCCTTGGACACCACTCACAATGCGTCACTTCCTTTCACATTAATACTTATAAACAGAGTTTTCCCTTTATTTTGTTTTGGCTTAAGAAGTCTGGGTTGTGCAGCAGAGCGGAGAGATGAGAAGAAGGAAGGGGATAGGAGCATACCAAAATATCACTGATAGAGAACATTTTTCACTTTAAAATGTTTCACAAAGAAAGAGATTTTACATTATTTCACCACGGAAAACCTGGTATTTGCTACTGACATATCCAGAATGGTCTGGCATTTTCTCTTTAGAGGGGGAAAAAAATGTTTTTCTGACCAGTTTGTGCTGAATCAAGAAAGGACAGAGTTGCTGATTCAGTTTCAAGTGTGGTTTTATGCCGCCTTTGTGCAGTACGAAAGGCATCACGGGATGGATGCCAGCATCACGCTCTGCACTCTTCCAACAGACTTTGCTATGGAGGAGGTGCAGATGTGCGCACAAAGCTCTGACCTTCAGCTCAGAGATGAAGCAAATGGTCCATTTGTGGTTGAGTATGTTTCCTTTTTTGTTTTGTTGTGTATGCATATCTTTCCAGTACGGGCTTCAGTGTTCATCATGACCCTTGTAGAGTGCATAAACCATCCCCAGGTGCTCCGGTCCAATTCCAGGTATTGTTTTGCATCTTGGTGCACAGATGTCCTGGCTGCCTTCTGAATACAACAGAAAATACCAAAGCAGAGTGCTCTACGAAAGAAACCTGCCTGCCTATATTAACCTGACAACTTTCTTTCTCGCTGTGTTTCCAGAGCATTCGGTCCAAAGTAGAACTCACTGTCTGGGACAGCCCTGAGGACATTGGCTTGACCTTTACTGCCACGTGCCAGGATGGACAGTCCTACCCTGGGCTCAGAAAATGTGGAGATCTCAAGATAGGAGATACGGTGAGTCCATCTCTCTGCACATCCTGGATGTCCATCTTCCTGTGCTAGCCTCAAAAACATGGTAATGTAAAAACTCACTGAGACCAGCTCTGCCAACTGAACAGCTGTTCCCTCTTCATGGCAGGGGAGTTGGACTAGATGGCCTATAAATGTCCAGCTCAAATGATTCTGTGATTCTGTTATTCTGTGAAGTCCAGATGCACCTGAACACATTGGGCATGAGCCTACCTCATGTGCAGGGCTGGAGGGCACGTTGTCACCTGGCATCAGCACTGCACTGCAGGGCCAGCTGGTTCAGCTTGGCTGGGAATCCTGAGCCCTTCTCCAGGCCTTTGCTGTTTGTGAGGACTCATTAGCAGGATGATTTCCTTATTTGAGAAGAACGGCTTTAAAAACATACCAGAGTACTAAGCACTTGGGCATTTAAAAATAGTTTGGAAGAATAAACAGTAGCTGAACTTTTACCCCTCCAAATAAGGGCCATGAGAAGTGTTAAAAAGGGAGGTGGCCTCAGCATTTTAGCTGACATTACTGGATTTCAGCTCAGCGGGTAGAATCAGTCCCTGGAGCTGTGCCAACCATAGGCACGTGCCCTTCTGATGTCCCCAGCAAAGCCAGGGCCCCTGGAGCAAGAGCATTAATCTGGTGGCTAAGCCTGGGTTCTGGGCTTTGGCATAAAGACAGAGCTCACCCAGCTGCTGCAGCTTGTCCCTGCAACCCCGTCCTGCTCAGCAGCTTCTATGAAGACCAGGGTCTAGCTCCTGTGAGCAGCTGAGAGAGCTTCCCCTAGGGGATTAACAATGGCACTGGGTCCTGACCTGCTGGGGTTTGGTGCTGGTGCTGTGTGGAAGGGAGCAGGGTGATGCCCGGAGCTTGCTTTCTGATGTAACGGCCTTAAGTTGTGCCAGGGGAGGTTCAGGTTGAATATTAGGAAAAATCTCTTCTCGGGATGAGTGTTGAGGCATTGGCACAGACTGCACAGGGAGGTGGTGGAGTTACCGTCCCTGGGTATGTTCAAGAACCATGGAGATGTGACACTGAGGGATATGGTCAGCGGGCATGGTGGGATGGGCTGGGTTTGGATTTGGTGTTCCATCCTTAATGGTTCTATGATTCTACGTCCTCTGCAGTTTATGTGTGCTCCCTAATTGGGGCTTTATGAGTGATGCAGGTCAGGATTCCCACAAAACGCACTAAATCCTTCACCTTGTAGACACCTTGGGTCCTCGTGCTGTGCTGGCTAGATCTGTGCTGGTACTTACTTTCAAGAAAATGTCGTATTTTTGCTGTTATGAAAACCTGGCTGTTTGCTAGACTTTTGCCCCGGTTATTTCATGCAATAGACAGACTCCCTCCTGCCTCACAGAAACCAGCGGTCTGTGATGGAGAACATTAATCCTCATGGGTGATGGTAGTAAGCCATGAAACTTCACTCGAATGCCTGTGGTATCTTTTGAAATGAGCTACCCACGGAATAATGAACGCTTTGATGAGGGCTGAGATGTGGGTTCAGCAAGCAGAAGCTGTGGGGGCATGAAGATGGTGAGGAGTGTGGCTGCACAGTTATGTGGGGCTCCCCTCACACAGCACCAGCACTTCCCTCTTGGTGGTTCTCCCCTTGGCATGTGGTTTGCGGGGGTGAAACGCCAGCTTTGTGCCTGTGCTTATCTTGCTTGTGTCACATGTGGCCCATATGGGGAACCAGAGTGGCGGTGAGGGGTGAGGAGGAGGCCAAAACGTCGATGGGCTATCAGGGCGCTGAGGTGCCCACATGAGATGTGGGGTTGGGGTGGTTCATCCACACCTGGCAGGCCATTTTGGGCCGCACACTGACTCCCCCCTCATCCTCTCTCCCCAGGTTTCCTTTGAGGTGTCAGTGGAGGCCCGCGGCTGCCCGGCCGAGGACACCTCCCATGTCTTCACCATCAAGCCGGCCGGCTTTCGTGACACACTGGAGGTGGCCGTCACCTACAACTGTCTCTGCGGCTGCACCGGCCATGCCGAGCCGGCCAGCGGCAAGTGCAGCGGCAACGGGACCTACGCCTGCGGCCTGTGCGAGTGTGATGCCGGCTACCTGGGGGCCCGCTGCGAGTGCGAGGAGGGGGCCGGTGGGGAGACCCAGCCCGGGCTGTGCCGTGAGGTGGAGGGAAAGCCCGTCTGCAGCGGGCGGGGGGAGTGCAGCTGCAACCAGTGCGTCTGCTACGAGAGTGAGTTCGGGAACATCTATGGGCCCTTCTGCGAGTGCGACGACTTCTCCTGCGCCCGGTACAAGGGAGTCCTCTGCTCAGGTAGGTGCCATCCCACCCCGCACCCTCCGCTTTGCTCGGGCTGCAAAGTCGTGGCTTTGGTGTTGATCTTTAGGGAGCGGGTTTCCTGAAGTGGGTCCAGAGGGAGGCCATGAGGATGCTCCAAGGGCTGGAGCAACTCTTCTACTAAGAAAGACTGGGGGAACTGGGTTTGTTCAGCCTGGAGAAGAGAAGGCTCCGAGGAGATCTCATTGTGGCCTTCCTGTACATAAGGGGACCTTATAAACTGGAGGTAGAATGACTTCTTATGTGGTCTGATAGTGATAGGACAAGGGAGAACGGCTTTAAGCTAAAAGAAAGGAGATTTAGGTTACATGTGAGAAAGAAATTATTTACTCAGAGGGTGATGTGGTGCAGGCTACCCAGGGAGCTGGAGGTGCCCCATTCCCTGGAGGTGCTCAATGCCAGGTTGGATGAGGCCCTGGGCAGCCTGGCAACCAGCCCACAGCAGGGGGTTAGGACTGGTAGGCTTTAAGGTCTCCTCCAACCCAACCATTCTGTGATTCTATTAAAACCCTCACAGGCTTGGATTCTCCCAGGCTTTGTCTTGCCTTCTTAAGTTGGATTTCTCCACTTGTGCCATGTGCCTGCATAGAAACCATCTTTTTTTGAAGATAACACATTTGAAGCGATCCCCTGGTATGAGGCAGGTGAAAGGCAGGGCTGAGTTTCCGTCTGTTACTCATTAGATAAAACTTGTGTTGGAGATTCCTGAAGATACTTTACATGCAGATTTTTCTGCCCACTGGGAAAACAAATCATCCACTGGTCAAGATATAGCTGGTCTGTTTTGCTTGAGCAAAGGCAGAGGAGCTGTTTAGCGGTGTTTGCTAAAAAGGTTTTAACACCTTGTCAGTCTGAGGTCATGCAGTTTATCTTGCACACAGCCCTAAGATATAATTCTTCCACCTGGAGCTGGGTAAAATGTTACTCTTCAAAACTTGTTTCTTTTCAAAGTGAAGTGTTTCCTCAAGTGAAAATCTCAGACCAAATTTCCAAAATGCTGCGCAGGTTTGTGTTAGCTCCCTTGTTAGTAGAGTAAGCTCGGAAAAGCAGCTGATTTTCACTGTTCTCTGGAGAAGTGGAGGGATTTTTCCCCACTATGCCTTACCCTGCAGGTTTCTGAGTAAGTGACGGGCCACCCCTGTGTTGTGCATGTATGGAATCATAGACTCAGTAAAGTTGGAAAAGACCACTAAGATAAACAAGTCTAACCCCAGCCCATCCCCACCATGCCCACTGACCATGTCCCTCAGTGCCACATCTACACAGTTCCTGAACATCTCCAGGGACGGTGACTGCACCACTCCCTGGGCTGCTGGAGGCAGTTGTGTTGGTAGGCAGGTAGGGGCTGTTGGGGCTCATTTTCCTGCAGACTGGCCAGCAGTGTTTCTGCATTGTCTGCAGATGAGAATGGTGGTCCCCTGGATTTTGGCAGCAGCTGGAAACAGCACCATGGCAAGTTGTGTGTCTTCTGCTGCACCTGCTTTCTTCTGTCCTAGTGGAGGGTTGCTGATGGTGAGAGGAAGGGCAGAGCTGCTTTGGGATGTGCCAGTTTTTAAGTCATTTAAAAGTCCTTTTTATAGCTGTGAAAGAAAACCAAAGCATAAGCTGAGGCCAAGCAGCAACAAGGGTGGGCTGGTGGGGTGGTTCTCACCATGCTTCTTGGTATTTTATTGTTTTGTAGCCTTTTTTTCTTCTAAATTCCAGCCATTACAATGCTAAATCTGAGCTGTAGCAAGCATCCATAATGTGTTGAGGTAGTTTTGTCAGCCTGAGGGGCCTGGGGCTTCTCCAGCTCACCAAAAGTGCCTGAGCTTGCACAGCAGCGTGGTGTGGGGTGTGCCCCAAACTGCCCCTAAGGAGCAGCAGGTCTCTGGAAGAAGTTGCCCTGGTGGATTCAGCTTTTCTGAAGAAGGAGAGGACAGAAGAGTTTCTGAATGCTGCACACAGCTGTGCATCATGTTGGGAGCTTGAGCACAGGGTCTGGCCTTTCCTAGATAGTTTGGATGGCTGCCATGGAGAGGCAGAGACCTCTGCTCACTGCCTGCCTCCCTGCCTGGAGCCCAGCTCAGGAATTTGCAGATCACTGTGCATCCCCATGGCTTTTGGACCCCTTGGCTGCCTTCCAGCAGATCTGACAAAGGAGGAAACATCTCAGTGCTAATTGCATTCCTAAAGGTCCCATAAAATGAGGTAGTAAGAGGGAGGAGAGGCCCTGGTGAGAGCATCATGCACTGGCCACTAATGAACAAGACTGGTTTGCTGAAGGCCACGCTTTGTTAGCTGCAGTGCTCCGACCCATATTTGCAGGGGTTATGGGTAGTACAGCATCTCCTTTACTTCGGTGTGTCTAGGGAAATTTCCTTGTCTTCACCAATGCTGACAGAAAAAGCACTGTCAGATTTGCAAATACACTCAAATACCAAAACCACTTCAGAAAGGGGATTTAGGAAATGGCAACTCAACTGAAAAACCGTGGCTTATTGCACAGAGACTCTACATACATAGTCCTGCAACTGTCCTGTGGAAACCACTTCAGAAACTGCTGAGGGTGTGCAAATCCCTCATGGCCTCCATAGTTATTTCTGACTGCTTCCCTTTCCTGGTTCTGTTAAATGGGGAAGAACTCTGGGTTTTCAGCCTGTGCTGGCACACGGTGACATAAGGCTTTTGTTTGTTTTGCTACAACCTCCCATTAGAAATCAGACTCGTGCTTCTGCAATTTGTTGTAGGAGTTCCTGGTTGCAGGCGCCGCATCAGGGTTCAGCAGCTCCATCCTTGCGCTGGATCTCATGGGAAGATGCTGCCCAGCGCCGGTGCTGCAGTTTCTGGTTATGCAAGAGACACAGAACATGCTAGCCCCGTGCTTTGAGGGCAGTGCTCATGTCTGCTGGCACTGCTGGCATCTCTGCCTTGTGATTCCTGGTGCAGTCTGTTACTGTACTAATTCCTACAGGATGAGACACTTGGCATGGAAGCAGACCTTTTCCCCACTTCTGAAGTCATCATCTGTCTGCTTGCACCAGGACTGGTGTGACAGGGAGGGTTCAGATGCAGGAACAGAAGGAGCCCAGCTATAACAATTTTTTTTTTTTTTCATCTCAGCAATCTTCATTCCTACCATGCAAGCTTTTACCAGAAACTGCTGTGTTTTGTTAAGAAAGAAGTGGGTAGTGCTGGGTGACTCCAGAGGTGGAGGTGGTGGCTGAGTGTGGTTGGGGAGGGGAGGGGAACTTCCCTGTGCCTGCAGCCTTGGCTGCTTCGCTGCCCTGCTGTACACAGCAAGTGGTGCATAGCCCCGAAGGAAAAAGGATGCCCTGTGGAAGAAAGACGGAACAGAGCTTAAACCACATCTGCTGTGTTTTCTTTTCTGTCATGTCAAGTTTTGCTGTCTTTGGGGTTATTTTCATTTGGGGAATTTAAAAAAAAAAAAATTGGGGGCTTGAGTAAAAATGCAGAAACTGAGCGCAGGTGCACATCACTGCTTGGAAATGCAGAAAGATTTCTTTTGTTATTAGTGTTACAGGGCTGTGAGTGTCCCTTTTCCGTCTCTTTTCATCCTCCCCACCCTGGGCAGAGATGAGTACTGTGTGCCCATTGCTGCTGCTCAGCAGCCAGCAGACATGGTGCAGGCATCTCAGGGTCTTCCACCTGAATGAGAAAGAGGAAAAAGTAGACCTCTGACTCATGGTGTATCCTTCCAGTCTTAGCCCATAAGCGTCACCTGGTGGGGCCCAAGAAACGTTTTGGCTTTGATGAGAATTTATACAGACACTGCAGACATTTTGTAATAAGCCAAGCCCAGCCGGGGGGCCTCCTCTGCTTTCTCTGGGTTTAGCTGCTAAGCTGGGCATGTTCCATTTGCTCTCATCATGTGGATTAGCATGAAGAAATTAGGGGTCATTGGGTCAGCTCCATTTGCTCCCATCATGTGGGGCAGCCTGGAGAGATGTAAGGTCCAGGGCAGCAGGGCTTGGGGTTGGAGGGATTAGGTGGATTCTTTCTACTCATCTCCGTGCTGCTGGGCAATTGGAAGGAACTGGTAGGGCATGCAAATTCATGGTGGCTCTTGCAGGTGAGAGGGGGCCCTCCCTGTGAGTCTCCTGAAATCTCCCTGCTTCTCCACCCTTCCTCAGCCTTTCTCTTCTGCTTCCTCTCTGTATTTATTTCTTTTTCTCTTTTAACCTGGTTTCTGTTCCACTCTCTCCTCAATGCAGTCCTGAGATGTGTGCTGTTTGCCTCTGAGTGTGTGCCTTTCCCATCTTGCTCCATGCCCAATCTGAAGGCAGAGAGCTGAAGACCTGAAATAGCATAAGAAGCCTTGCACCCTGCTCCTGCCTTCCCCTCCTAGGAACCCTTTTCCCTCTTGTACAAACCAAATGGTACCTCCTCCTCTTGCCCTGGACTTCTTCCTTTGGTGCAGCTCTGTGCTGGATCCTTAGGGACCTCCCCAAGGCCGCACTCCAGCAGTGCTGGGGGATTCCCCAGGGACCATCTGTGCTTGGGGAACACCCATATGTGTCGCCCGTATTTGTGCTGGGCATCCGCTAAAGGATTTTTCTGTTTCCAGCCCCATCTGTTCTGATGCTTGCAGAACGGCTTGGGCCAGTTTTGTCAGCCCCAAACAGCCACAGCCTGGGAGACACCATGAGAAACTGACAGATTTGGGATTTCATCCCCGAAAGACTGAGCTCTGTTTCTCCAGAAGTCCCATTCCATGCACAAGAGGGAAGTGCTGGCTTTTCTTCCCCCTGCTTTCCCCCTGCCCAGGCCCTTGGTGCTGTCAAAGACTTGCAGCCCTCCCCAACTCTGGCAGCGATCCCTTCAAGGACCTGACCGCACAGAGCGCTGCTGTTCCGGCCGCTTTTCACTTGGGGTTTCTTCTTGCCCTCAAGCAGGCCTTTTGCAACCATTAATGCATGCTAATGAGGCATTAAATGCCATGGCAGAATTAAAAGAATACAGCAGTGACGTCTTCTACATCTTTGCGAGAGCCAGAGCTCTGCCTGGGGGTCTCTCTTAAAGCAGCAGCAAGAAGTGCCATTTCATGTCACTGGCACCTGCCTGACCCTGCGTGCAGGTGCAGCTGCCCCATGGACAACAACCTCCAGAAAGCCCCCAAAATACGAATGATACGGACTTGGAAAGCAAGCTGTGTCAAGCACGTGCTCCTCAGAGGGAGGTTGTGGTGTGAGGTGATCTTGCCTAAATGCTCTGCCTTTATGGCTCGTTCCTTTGGTGCCTGGATTTGACCTTTCTGATTGCAGTAATTAACAGAAAGAAACAGTTGGAAATGAATGCTGTATTTTGGGTTGAGAGGCTGAAAGTCTAAAGCAAGCAGGTGAGTGAAATTGTGTTTCTTATTGGCATGCACAGACAGCCCCTGAATTTTACTTGGTTTAGAAAACCAAACATGAGACCTAAAAGTGCAGTGCAGCTGTGGGTTCTTTCTCTTTTTCTATATCTTATTTTGAATGAAATTCTGACGACTTTCGGCTTCTTTGGGAAGGGAGAAATCCATCCCCAAACCATGGACCTTTGGTGAACTTGCACCAGATTATGTGTTTGCATCCTAACGCGGAACTGGGCAAGGCTCCCGCAGCACTGGATTCTGCAGAGAAAGAATGTCTCTTTGCTCTGGGGACCACTCCTTGTAATGAGGTCCAGCTGAAAGGACATTCAGCACATTTGTGCCTCGGTAGGTTGAGAGTTAGCCTGCTTTTCATTTTAAGGATGGGCTTGAACCATAGAATTTGACCCCGGAGTTCAGGCATTTGGGATCCTGCAGCTTTGTTTTGGAGCCAAGCTTTATTTTAAGAATAAATCTAAGGGAACTGGGTGTTTTTTTTATGTGTGCGTGCTGAAATCTATCCCTGCTGACCTGCCATGCTGCACCTGCAGAGGTGGATCAAGGAGTATGGGGGTAATGGATGCCCTGTCTCTGGAGATGCTCAGGGTCAGGCAGGACCAAGCTCTGAGCACCTGATGGAGCTGTAGGTGTCCCTGCTCACTGCGGGTGGTTGGACCAGGTGGCCTGTAAGGGTCCCTTCCAACTCAAACGATTCTATGATAAATGGGGGAGAAGCTCCTGGTTGTGGACCCATGGATCATCACCTGCAGCAAGGAAGGTGATAGGAATTATCAGCTATTTTTCCAGTGCCTTCCATACCAAGCTCCTAAGAGATGATGAAGCCGTGAATGAGTATGTACCCACTTTGGTTGGGTTACTTCAACCCACAGCTGTACTGGAACCATTACAACCATCCCAGTTTCATCCCCTTGGGTCTGGCAGCCCTGTGTTGCTCCCAGCAGCTGTAGCAGAGTCGGCAGCAGGTCCTGAAAGCTCCCAGTTCCCAGCTCTGCGTCCCCATCCAAAAAGCCACGTGGGGCTGAGACGCTCATGTAAGCAAAAGTCAAGACATTTGTGGAGTGCTGAGATTACTTAACCAGGAAAAAAAAGGCTTTATTTTAAGAAATGCAGGAAATGAGACATCAAAAAGCCAAATCGGGCAGCAAGGACTCATCTTGTGACTGCATTTCAGCTGGGTTTCTGTAGGGGTGAGAACGAAGATGAGGAAAGGCTGGCAGGGCTCTGCAGGAAATCCGCTCTGCCACGGCTCGCCAAAGTGAGCCTGCAGTTCCCAGAGCCCTGAGCTCCCTGCACAGTTCCTATTTAACCCAGAAGCTCCCAAGTGAGGGAGAAATGTGAAGGATGAAGGGGGTGAGGATTATTGTCATTGGGATGCTGACAGTAACATGGAGTTGGTGATGCGGCTCGTGGTGCCCAGGGCTGAAGTTGCAGCTCAGGCATGGATTTCTTCCTTCAGCTTTGCTTTTATTGGTCTGCGTCGCTGGTGCTATTTTCAGTGGTGGAACTGTGAGCTCAGCCAGCGCTGGGGTTGAGTAAAGGATTATTTAAAGCCTCACCGATTCTTGGCCAAAACCCCTATGCTTTGAGATATAAATATCCACTGACATTAATGCAGTGGCAGGATGCACAAGTCCATGGTGTCTTGTGTAATTAATGCGCAGAAAAGCTCTTTTTCCCTATTATCTGCCTTTAAGTGCTTGGTTTGTTGTTTCAGCGCCGCGCTGTGGGTAAATGAGCGTGGGCGAGTGCTCTTCTGGCATGAGTGGAGGCAGTTGGTGCACATGTTGCAGTTCACGCAGAGACCTCAGCTCCCTTTTGCAGCAAGGACACTGGGCTGGGGTGCTCCTGCAGCCTGCAGGACAGGGGAGCATCTCCCATCTCTGCTTCATAAACTTCCCCGAGCCCTCCCTGCCCGCCGGTGCCGAGCATCTGGCAGCCCTGTACTCATCAGCCTGCGGCTCCTTTGAGTCATGGAAAGAGATTAGTGGCAATCCAGATGATTTATTTGCTTAAGCAGGCACTGCGTCTTACCGGGGCCATTTCCCAAACGGAAAGTTTCCAAACTCTCCCAGCCTCTTCCGCTGCCCTTCTCCCTCCCATGCAAACAGTGTGGGGCTGGAGGCTCCTATCCTGCAGGGCCGGCCCAGCAGTGCATCGTGTCTGGGCTTTGGGTGCTCCCTCTACCGTAGGCAGATATTTTTGATGCCTTTAACCCTGGGGAATGCAAACAACACGTGAGATGGCAAGAGTGGAGGTCAGGGCTTGGCACTCTGTGTAAGGGATGGCACTGGCTAGGCTGTGCATTGCTTGCACGTGCTTATTTGTATTAACCGGGTCCTGTCCCAGCTTTCCTCTTTTATTTTGTAGCAGTATTGTTTTTTTTTTTTTTTTCAGAGCAGTCATTCAGGCCACCAAAAATGACAATAGCAGGTGCGCAGAGTTTGGAGGGTGTTACCCCTAACAATTGAAGGTTGGCTGGAAAGTACGTTACCAAAGTCAGAGGGAGCTTGTCATTTCCCGGCTAGATGAAGATCTTTTCAGTGTCTCATATCCTCTCATTTCAAGGATGGGAACAGAAGAAAACATCTTGTTATGTTTGGAGCACATAATGAATGTATTTTGGCTTTGCAAAGCTGCTCTAATAGAGACCATGCAAATCCATATGGCTTAAGGGTTAAAGGCTGTGCTGATGTCCTGCACCATGAGTGCTGCGGGAGCAGGGGGCCTGGAGCACACCCTTCTCGGTGGACCTGAGGCTGTGTTTTCTTCTCAAACATCAATCTGGGAAGCAAGATTGGGTTCATCTTGGGAGTGAATTCCCATCCTGGGGTCTGGGTGTACTTGGGAAAGTGGGTCCACTCCTGCCATGCCCACACGAGGCATCAATGTGTTCCACTCAGCCTTCAGGCCATGCTGATTGGGAGATGCCAGGCACCACAAATGGAGCTCTTGGTGCTTGCAGGAGTGGCCACTCTTTCAGACTAGTGCAGATGGTAATGTCTTTGCTGCTAAAGGTCAACATGGAAATTCCCACTCTTGGCTTGTTCCCCATGGTGAACTTCTTGCACTTCAAGCCAGTGTGGGCAGGCAGAAAACACATGTCAACATGTTTTTGAATTTCAGGCTCACACCCCACCCTTAGTCACCTTCATATATAAAAGCTTTTTCTCTGTGGAAACCAGTGCTGTTTTCTCCAAGAGGCTGTTCGTTCATTTTTCCAGTTGCAGCGCTGGAATAGGACGCAGATTTGGAAGTGGTTGTTCCCCATCTCAGTCTGTCCGGGCTCCATCCCAACGTGCCAGGGCTGGAAGGGACGCACAGGATCTCTGCCCTCCTGAACTGGCCTGGCACCAACTGCTTGCATATACTGAACCATTTCCTGAGCAACAGGACTTTCAGAGATGGATTTCTAGCAGATTTGCATCTTGTGCTGAGCTCTGCAGTGTCCAAGGGGATTGAGCTGAAGTTAATGATGCAGGGCTGCTTTTCCTAGGACAGGGAACGGCTTGCACTCCAGTCAGGACCTTGAGTGGTATGAATGCATCAGATTTAGGCAGAGGAAGTCACCTTTAGAGGTCTTGTAAACACTGCCTCCTCCTCCTGGTAACGTCTGAGCACACAGGCTGGCTCCAAAGCAAATGGTGGGAGCACAGAAGAGGCTGCTGGGACAAACAAAATGCCCACAGAGCAGAAGGTTCTCCCAGGACTTCTGGCAAGGGACACATGATGCTTCGTCACCCCTCTGGTGTTCTTGGAGCAATGGGAGGGGCAGAGCTATCAGTGGTTTAGTGCTGATGAGAAGAGCATGTATATAATTTATCTTGTCTGAGCTACTTGAGGCTGTTTCCAGTGGGAAAGCTGAGCTGTAATTAGGTTGCTGATGAGCCTTGTGGACGAATCGTGCCTTCAAAAGCATCCCTGCTCCTTGGGACCAACCACGGAGGAATTCAAGCAGTGTTTCCAGTGAGCTGATGGATGCTGTTCTGAAACCAGCTGCTGGGCAGCCAGCCACGCCACTTACTGTAATTGAAAGCGTTTAAGCCTGTGCATTTTCTCAGGCTGGCCCTTAACAGCAGGGCTGCAAGGGGATGCTCTGGAAGGGGAGGACCCTCGCAGAGACACTGGTGTCACACAGCACTGCTCTGGGTCACCGCTGATGCCCCTCTCACCATTTTGTCCCCTAGGCCATGGAGAGTGCCATTGCGGGGAGTGCAAGTGCCACGCAGGCTACATCGGGGACAACTGCAACTGTTCCACCGAGACCGCCGGCTGTGTCTCCAGCGATGGGCAGATGTGCAGCGGCCGCGGCAACTGCATCTGTGGGAGGTGCCAGTGCACCGAGCCCGGGGCGTTCGGGGAGACCTGCGAGAAGTGTCCCACCTGCCCAGGGGTCTGCAGCACCAAAAGGTACACACAGGGCTTCAGGAGGGACGTCTCATTCGTGGGGAGGGAGACTCTTTGGTTCCTGGGAGGGTCCTGCCCACCCAGGTAGAGAAGGTCGCTAGGGTCCTGGCCAGCTGGGTTTGTAGCATAACCTCTCCTGGCATTGCTGCAGGCACTGGGTGTATGCCATGAAGCAGCGAGTGTTGCTGTTGAAGTTCTTATGAAGGTTCATGGCCCCTCTCATTTCAGTGCTGCCCTGCTCTGTAGGCTGGCAGCCTGGATTTGCTGAGCTGAATGTTTCTGGTCCCAAGTAGCTGTGAGATGTAGAGAAGGGGCTGGCTGACACCTAGCAGGGGTAGAGGTGCCCTGGACATCAGCACCTGGCTGTGCTTCTGCCTTCATCTCAGAAAGGGGGATTTTGCAATAACTGACATGCAGCTTCCTACATCCAAAGAACAAGCAGTTTCCAGACCTACAGCTGTTTGCATCTTCACTGAATCCGCCTGAGGAACAAATCCATCCTTGTGATGAAGATGGTTGACCCTGAAGCTTCTCTTTCCCACCCTCTTTCCATACTCAGTCTTTCCCTCTGTTTGTCTTTCTGAAGGGATTGCATTGAATGCAAGCTGTTTAACTCAGGAAGACTGGATAACCAAACCTGCCAAAAGCACTGCAAGGATGAGCTCATCACCACCGTGGATGTTCTCAGTAAGTACACAGCTGAACCATAGAATCATAAATTCATTAAGGTTGGAAAAAAACACAAAGATCATCTAGTCCAGCTATCATAACTGTCAACCCGTCCCCACCATGCCCACTGGCCATGTCCCCAAGTGTCACATCTCTCCATGGTTCTTGAGCACCTTCGGGGATGGTGACTCCACCATCTCCCTGGGCAGCCTGTGCTGGTGCCTCACCAGCACTCTTTTGGAGAAGAAATTTTTCATAATTTCCAACCTGAATCTCTCCTGGCGCAATATGAGGCCATTACCTCTCATCCTATCAGTGTTACCTGGGAGAAGAGGCCAACCCCCACCTTGACACAACCTCCTTTCTGAGAGTTGTAAAGAGCGATAAGTTCTTCCCTGAGCCTCCTCTTCTGCAGCCTGAACAGTCCCATTCCCTTAGCCACTCCCCATAAGACCACCAAGTAGTACCCAGTGACCAACTCCTCTCAGCAAGACCAAGACATATCTGTAAGGAAAGCCTGAGGGAAAACACAGTATTTAGAAAGCAAAATGTGTGACTCTCTGTGTAGGCTGTAATTTGTATTGCTTTGAGTGTTCATGTTTGCAATTCAATTGCTGTTGTGTTCTTCTTTCTGGATTAGCTACAGTCTCAATGCTAAGTAAAAAAACCCTTGATTTTAAATATCATCTTAAAGTCTGGATTCAGGCAGCCGTACATAACGTTTCCTCATTGCCTTTTGAAAGGAAGCGCATTAGTTTCATTTAATGAAGTCATTTAGAAAAAATTTGGAAGAAATAATGAGTGTTACGAATTGGACCTATTGGTTGTTGTCAATGTGAGATGATAATCGCTGTAAGGTTAGCCATTAGTACGTCCCTCTGGGCACGCATTTGCTATGTGCAGCTGTGATTCTGCCTTTCTGAGCTCACAGCTACATGAAGTCTGCCCAGGCCTGTCCAAAGGATTTGCTTCTCCACTGCACCCGAGCTGGTGTGTGTAAGGCCCACTGTGGCCAAAGCAAGAAGCAAAGAGAGCAGGATAAGATCAAGTGACAGGAGAGATTAGACGAGCTGTGAGAGAGTGTAAATTGACAAAATATCTCCCAAAAAAGGCATTCTCTAATCTCCCTGAGAATTCATCTAGGAAGAAGTATCCCCTGTCCTGCTCATTGTGTCCTCTTCTGGAGGTCACCCCACACCGCGTCCCTCAGCAGATACCTTTCTCCCCCTTCTTTTCAAGCTTCACTCTGGCAGTCCCTGGTTGCAGTTTTAGGGGATAGAGGAGAGCCTAACAGTGAGAGCTTCAATCTCAGTCTTGATCCTGACCTTGTCTACAGCTGTTGGAGTTAGGACAGAGAGGCCACTGCTTCTGGATTAAGCAGGGATACTGACCACCCACATCTGATGTTTCTTGCTTCTCTTCTGTAGTTCATAGGGAGTACAAGTGCTCTACCTTGCTTGTCCTTTCTCTCTCAATTAACAACCAGCAGGGTTTCCTACCTCCTCCTCTGGGAGGCTTGCTCTTGTTCTCCCATCCTCACTTCAGCTTGCCGGGGAGTGAACCTGTCCCAGCACGCTGTGTGAGGTTACAAGGCCATCTTAAATGCTTCCAACCCACATGAAGCTTCTCTCTGATGCCTGGCTGGCCTGCGTTTCTAAGGAGGCAGCACATACTGGGGGTTAAAGCTTAACTCTCCTGCTTGTCTGTTGCACAACTCCAGAGCCAGCCTTTGTGCTGGCTGCACCCTGGGAGGTGAGACTGGGCTGTGGTTGGCCAACACCCCATTGCTTTCAGAGGAAAACGGCCAAATCTCTGTTTTAAGATGTGTTCAGGAATTATGCTTTTTCTTCTGTTGTGCTGCCACAGTCTGATCCTGGGTGGTGCTGAGATTTGGGAGCGTGGAACTTGGAAATCTGGGCTGCAAAATATTCCTAGAGAAAGCGCACAGGGACTCACAGGCAGACCCAGCCAAATCCTCATCCTCAAGTGTTTCTGTGATGTAGCACGTGTTAGAAATCCCTGCTGAAAGGCTGAATGCTGCTATTTGTCACTGGCAGACAGAAGACGCAGGTTTGTGTTGTGCACCCCTGGAATGTCCCAGGTGCCTTCTGGGTACCAGCATGAACCACAGAACCATGGAACCGTTTAGTTGGAAGACCCTTAAGATCATCAAGTCCAACTACCACCTAACTCTACAAGTCCACAACTAAACCATGTCCCTGAGCACCACATCCACACAGCTCTTAAATACCTCCAGGGATGGAGAGTCTACCACTTCCCTGAACAGCCTGTTCCAACACTCTGAAACCTAGTAAAGGCCAACAAGAGTCATTACTATTGAGACTTTAATTGCTCTATCTTTTAGCAGAATGTTGGTGCAAGGCTGGAGCTGGAAGCAGTGGGGCCTGAAGGAGCAAAGATATCTGCTCGATAGCATATAGGGGCATTAGTCAAGAAACTCACAAGTGTTATCTAATTGAGCTAATTAATCTCCAGCCTTGCCTTTGGTGCAGGTAGAGTGGATATTCATGTCCTGAGGCAGGAACAGCTGAGGGCTGTCTGCAGCAGTGAGCCTACTGGGCTCTGAGCTGTTGAAATGGAGGGTATTAATCTCCCTGCTTGAAGGCAACTCAAAGGCATTGAAAGGAAAGACAAACAGAAAGGAGAGAGATAAGCGGCTGGGATAGCAGTGGTCATTAACACCATCATTTCTCAGCGAGACAGCCAGACACAGATGCTAGTGACAAGCAGAGCATTTTCCAGGTGCCAGAACTACAGTCGTGTCTTGGCAACCAATAGGACCAGGTGGCCCAGATCCCCTTCTTGAAAATGCCAACCCATAAAGGCAAGAGTTGCTCTGCAGGGCTGCCTGGCATGGCTGGAGGTGCTGCCCTGCAAGGGGATGTTTCCAGGAGTGGGGCAGTGCAGGAAGGGCTGAAGGCACACATCTCTGGGAATCAATTTATGTCCTTTCTTGCAGCCCCCCCATCTCCACTTTCACACAAAACAAGATCAAAGTGTGCTGATGATTTTCAGGAGCAGTTTTCGTTCCCCGTGTTCCTCCATTCCGAGGGTGTTCACCTTGCTAATTCCCCACTTTTCTCAGGCTATGTCCTGGTTCCATCAGCCTTAGTCTCAGTCAAAGTGCCTTGCAGCAGGGCCAGGGGCAGCTGCAAAGCAAAGGTACCATGGTGGAGGCTTTTAGACTTTTCTCCCTTCCCCCACATGATGCTGTTTCAGCTCTCCCCGCCGCCGGGGCTGCGCCGTAATGTGCACCATATGTAGGACAGGAAGCCCTTCGTAGGGGAAGGAATGCACAGTCCCCAGCATGACACCGCTCCCAGAGAGCAGGGGCTGGCTCTGATGCTGGGCCTTTGGGTGGAAGCGAGCCTCTCCGAAGCACCTGGCTGAGAGTGAAGGTGCTTTGACATATGGGGTATTCTGTCCAAGTCACCAAGTTGCTCTCATTATTCCAGAAACGGATGACCCCAACGCGATCCTGTGTGCCTACCCGGTGAACAACTGCGTCATGAAGTTCACCTATTCGGAGCTCGCCAGTGGGAAGTCCAACCTCACCGTCCTCAAGGAGCCAGGTTGGGCCTCCTTCGCTTTCCCTGTCGACAGCATGAGAAGTGACGAGGCTGCACACAGGAGTGAAAGAACTGGGCTGATTTAACAGGGCTGAAACACAGAGCTAAGTGCTCCCAGTGTGGTTAATGAAGGGCTTGTAAGAGTGTGATGTGCACCTGAGCTGCCAGCATTAGTAGCAGGTGGCCCAAGAGCTTTCTGCCAGATCAGGTTGCTGATTATTAAACATAGCCTGCTCACGAAGCAGAAAGTATGCCATGCCCTGATGTGGAGACAGAGCCTCTGGGAGGAGAAATATGAGGTGGGGACACCTGGTGCTGCTGCTCTGAAGTGAGGCTGCTAGGCATACCCCCACAAGTCCTGTGGCTTTCTGCTTTTCCACTAACCAGCTCTAGTCCCAGCAGTGCATTGCCTGTGTCCCAGCACCCCCAGACCAGCTGTCCCTAGCATGTCCCCTGTGTATTGCTTTCATCCCATGCAGTGCAGTTTCTCAGAGGAAACCTCATGTGGCATTGCAGGAAGAGCTGGCAAACACCCAGCAGGAACTCATCATGCTCTGCTTGGGTCCTCTTGAGACCTAGGCCAGGATTGGAAGTCCTGGGGGAGGCACGTTTTATTTCATTGAAGCTGCAGCTTGCACTTAATTGAAAGACCAATTGATTAAGTTAAGGCAGTTACGATCCCTTCCTTTGCAGAGAGGACTATTGTTTTTTTTATATTCAGTCCCTGCTGCCAGTGCTGCTCCCAAGGCCCCTTGCTCGGCTGTGCTCCTGTTATCCTGATCTGAGATGCACCTGCCCTGGAGCTGATTTCCTTCTCCCCCTTCTTTCCAGCATGCAGCTCGGCCCCCAGCGCCGTGACCATCGTGCTGGCTGTCATTGGCAGCGTGGTGCTGATCGGCACCATCCTGCTGGGGCTCTGGAAGCTGCTCGTCACCATTCACGACAGGAGGGAGTTCGACCGATTCCAGAGCGAACGCACCCGGGCGAGATACGAAATGGTGAGCACGGGGGAGCTGCTGGGGGGGGGGCAGAGGGGGCTTGGCATTGCAGCAAACAACTCTGCAGTGATGGAGAACAGAGAGAGATGGATGTGCGTGCTGTGCTCTTGGGAATGTCAAGTGGACAGGTCTGAGGAAGCATTCCGGGGAGGCTTCCTAGCCACAGGGTCGCTCAGCATTTGAGGGTATCAGATAGGGTGTTAGGTAGGGCCTGTCAAAGCCAAATGCAGAGTTACCTCCAAAGTACATTGAGCAGGAAGAGGAGGATGGAAAAGGCAGCCCAGAGAAGCTGGGCATGTCCCATATCCAGAGGTGCTCAGGGCCAGGTTGGTTGAGGCTTGGAACAAGCTGGTCTATTGGGTAGTGACCCTACCCATGGAACCAGATGGGCTTTAAGTTCCCTTCCCAACCAACCATTCTATGATTCTGTGAGATTACTCATAGCTTTGCCATGACATAGAGCTTTGCTCTTTCTTTGTTTTTCCAAAGGCATCCAATCCTCTCTACCGAAAGCCCATTTCTACGCATAACGTAGAGTTCACATTCAACAAGCTCAACAAATCTTACAACGGTACAGTTGACTGATCAGGTCTCAGCACTTGGGACCGCTGTGGACAATTGCTTGACTGTATTTGCTGCTTCTCGACTTGAAGATGGGATCCTCTTCAGGGGAGAGAATACTTTACAACAGGACTGGTCGATGTTGCGAGCCTGTTATTTGCACAGTAAGGAGAAAAGCAGCGTGTGTGCTGTCTGATTTGGGATGTGCCGATGCCATGGCAGGCTCACCGGTTGTGCTCATGGATTCCGAGCCCTGTGACTCCACAGCCCAGCTTTCCGGATCTATGAAACCTGCCAACAAAGAGAACCAAGTGCCATATTGCAGCTTTAGACATATCCCATCCCACTAGAAAGGGTGAGTAGGCCAAAATCAGGGGAAGCCACGGCATTGCAGGTTGGGAGGGGGGAATTAGCTTAAAAAGAGGAGGGTGTTGGAAGCATTTGTGTAAGAAATTAGGATACATGAATTCTGCAGTCTTTAGAATTTTTTTTTATATAAAAACAAAATAAAACTATTGTGCATATATGATGCCGAGAGTGGAGTTTGTTGAGCTTAACGAGTCCCACACGGACAGATGGACTGACCTGGGGCATGCTGCTGCCAGCACAGTGTGTGCTGCCTTCTTTCTTTATCAGCAGTGCCTTATCAGCTCAAGCACTGCAGCCAGGAGCCGCGGTGACGCTGCACAAGGTATGTTGACTTACTACTTAATGCTGCGGTGTTGACTGAGGGTGGTGGCTGCCAGAAGCAGCTCACGTTCGGTGTTGTCAAACAGCGGGAAAGCTGGGGGAAGCCCCAGGGACATGGGAGTT
The DNA here is from genome assembly GCF_002078875.1 of Numida meleagris. NCBI lineage: Eukaryota > Metazoa > Chordata > Aves > Galliformes > Numididae > Numida > Numida meleagris. The sequence goes on along the minus strand of NC_034413.1, from coordinate 62,244,824 downwards.
CGGTCAGAGGAAATGTTAAACAGTGAGCGCTGCTCGTGGGGCTTCACAAGCAGGCATGCAGCCTGCAGGGGGGCAGCTGCCAGCACAGCCTGCCAGCCTCATGCCTGCCTCGGACAGCTGCACAGCTGAGGTTTTAACACAGGATAGAGCTGGAAGGTCCAGATAGATTGCTGATTGAACCTAGTGTTGTTCACCCCCCGCCAAACTGTTCCCCTGCCCCATGTTTTCCTCTGGAGCTGAGGTTTAAGTTACCCCAGAGGACAGCTGCAGCATTAAACCCCCACAAGCTCTGCCCTGGGACTGCAGCAGAAGGCCAGAGAGAAGCCAGAGCTACTGCTTTGCTTTTTCTTTTTTTTTTCCTTGTCTGTTCACCCTGAACAGACCATGCAATAGTCAGCTGAAGGAAGCTTGCCAGGGAAAAGCAAAAACAAATGGTGTTCGTTGTTTTGACTTGCTTTTCTCATTGGAAAACAGCCATGAACCCATCCTTCCGGATTTATTTTTTTTTATGTATTTGTTTTTGCCTCTATAAACAGGAGCTCCTACTTGCTCAGTACAAACAGCTCTCCTTCGAGCAGCTTATGGGCCCCCTCCTCCTGCCAGTAGCACTGCAGGAACACAACAAACCCCACTAAAAATAGCTTGGAATGGGGATTTGTAAGAGTGCGGCAAGTTGCACAGTGTCAGCATGGGAACTGATCAGGTGTTCTTAACAAACAAAAACCAAAACAGTGCTCTGTCTTCACACTTGACTTTTTTTTTTTAATTTGGAATCCAGCAAATCCTTTGGATGATCTCCAAATCGGACCAGGGAAAGGCTGCTTGAAGTAGCACAAATGCTCGAAGGGTACAGAATGACGCTGAGGTTGGCACCGGAGCAGGAAGAGCAGAGATACCCAAGGCACACCATGGCTGTGCACCGCTGCTCTGCATGCGCCTCTCCCTGCAGTTTCACAAGAAATAGGAAAGGCCTGAGCACAGCCAAGGGCAGCAGCAGCTGCTGTGGTGGCCAGCTGGCTTCAGCAGCCAGTAATCTCAGAGAAGCACAGCAGCTCTTCAGGGGAAGCTAGTGCTAACTGCACATTTCCTACCTGGTGCTTAAGTACAAGGCCAAGTTCTACATCCAAAAAAGACTCATCCTACATAGGGCACAGGTTGTTTGTTGCCGATCAGCTTTAGCTGGGTTCATTTGGCTGCCATGCACAAAGCAACACTGACCCAGGCAAGGAAAGGGCCGCAGGAAGTGGTGGGAAAGAAAGGAAGGGCAGCAACTTTCTGACCTCGCTTTGCCACCTGAACCAGCCAATGCTGTGAATACAGTTCTACTGCAGTTGCATCCAAGAAGGAAAGGCACAGCCCGTACCTCCTTTTCCAGCCTTTCTTTTGCAGATTATCTTTAAGCTGTGGCATTTCCCAGAACATCAGCTTGGTGCTGAGAGCACAGGCGATAGGAGCAGCTCTAGGAACAGAAGGCTGGCTCACCCGTTTGGGTGGAGCGAGGGTTGGGTCTCTAGGTCAAGTTTGCTTTGTATCACTTCTAGTATCAGAATCTTTATACAACTGGTTGATCGCTTGTTTCCTGTTTTTATCAGCTGTCCTTTCAAGTTCAGCTTCTGTATAAGATTGCAATGTTAAAAAAAAAACAAGACATACGTAAGGAAGTGATGCTCAGACTAGGAAGGTTTTACTTTACTGTTTAAGCAGATCTGCTGTTACCCTTGGAGAGGTTAGTGCCAAGCTCAGTCATGGGAATGGTGTATTTCCGTCAGCAGCAGTTTATTTGTGTCCCTAAATACACGCAGCCTGACCACAACTAGCATTCCTGAATGAAAGCTAAAGCAGAAGGCAGCAGCAGGTCACATGTGATGGAAAATGTCAGCATTTGTCTGGCCAAACTGGAATCCGGATGCCATTGCAACATCAGGTTCTTGTGTTCCTGCAGCCACAGCTGGAGGCTGCTGTGCAGCCCTGGGCTGCTCTCTCATCAGTGTATTTCCCTATGCTGCAGGTGTTTCTGGGACAGTTTGCTAGGAAAAGCCAATCACAGCCTCCATTGCATACCCCATTAGCAGCGGTGTCCTCTGCACAACAGAAACTTCTTCATTTGGCTCTAAAACAATACCTCGGAGCCCAGCAGAGATGAGCAGGCTTCCTCCTCTTCTCTGCACTGGCCCACTCCCCATGTCACCCTGCATTTTCACAGCCTGACTGTAGATGAGCTTATGAGAAAAAGGTCAGAGCAGCACAGAGGCCAAGCAGAAATGGAGCATCACAAATGAGATCTAAGTCAGCCCAGAGCCACAGACAGGATCACTGCTGCAGCCTGCAAGAAATCTGCCCAGAGAGTCAGAGAGAAAGCTGAAGCTTCAGCAGGCACCAAACTGGGCTGTAATTTGTTGCAGTTAGATCATGGAGCTGTATTCATTGCTGTGGCACAGCCCAACCGTGACCTAACAGTGATTACAAACAAACAGAAAGCCCAGCCCTGTCTGGCTGTTCAATTACAAATCTTCCAAAACAGAACATTTCCCTGAGTCAGTGACTCCAAACCTCAGAAATGGAAACAAACTTGCTCTGGGTTCCTGCACGTTCCTTCGGTCCTTATTGTTTCCTAAATGCAATGCTTGTGATGCCTGCTAAAAGCCCACTGAAACAGCTTTCCACCTCCATTTAAGGGAAGTGATTCAGTTATTTTTCTGGAATTAGGTCTTGAATAATCGTTCATGAAATAGTTTATGGAAACAAAAATATGACCACTATGTCAGCTACTGGCTGATAAAGCAACGCTGAAACTGTGATGTTTGATCAGACCAGAGAACCGACTGCAAGACTTCCAGATTCATATATTATAATGCAAATGAGTTTTGTAAATTGTGACCTAGTTCCCATGTTAGAAGCAGTTGGGACCAACAGCCGGAACTATGCGGTGAATGCGAGCAGGGGGGGAAGCAAGGAAATTAACATTTGTTCTTAATTTGAAATGGATTTTTAATCACGTTCAGGTGCCACAAAAGAGTCCCCACACGCTTGCTTGCTATAATCACTCTGACACAAGAATGCGTGCAGGAGGTAGGAGCAAACGTGGCTTTGTTTTGCTAATTGAAATGTTTGACTGGTGTCAAATGAAGCACTAGAATACAGCTTGCTGTGACTTACAGAGCGCACAGTGGAGGATGGTGAACTGAAGCTTCCCAGTCTGATGCTCAGAACTCTCACTGCATGGCTGTTAGATGACGGCAGTCTCTCTCAGTTCAGTTGCTGTTTTTCCTTCCTTATCAAGTAGCTCTCGGGTCTCGTTCAGCATTTTTGCTGTGTAAGTTTCAGACACCTGCTTGATGCAATTCAGCAGTTAGTGGGATATACTGGACTCACAGAATCCTGCTGGTGCTCCTGCAGTGACACCTCCACCCCACACAGTGCTGAGGCAGCTGCCTACTAAACCCTACTGCGTTAAGTTGTGGCTTCAGGCAAGGGAGTAACTCGTTGAAAAGCAGGTAGATCTTCAGCTTAAACGTATCTAGAGTTGGTACCGTCAGCGGAAACTATTAGCTATAAAAGGGATGGGCGTCGACTCGCCTGAAAAATAGTGTCTCAGCTCCATCTGGTGGACAAAGCCGTTTTCTGCAAAGCAGTTGAAGTGGGGAAACCTGGCTTCTGCTACCAGCCAGCAGGTAGCAAGGCCAGCAGGTCATTAACGAAAGGCAGTAAACAAATCCCAAGCCCTCTGTTCACTTTTAAGGTCTGAAACTTCGTGGAAGTTCATGCAAAACATCAGACTGCCGCAGGGCAGCTCCTAAGAGCCAATACACTCACCAAGTTCAGTGGTGAAAGGTGGCCAGGAGAGCCTTCATCTTTCCTGGACCGAGTTCCCCACGTTAATGTGGTACCTAAGAAGAATCTTGAACCAACCGAGGAAGAACAAAACGTACACAGAGTAAATTCTAATGTTCTCTCCTCAGTAATGCATTTATGAGCCCTGTAAGAAGCATCGGGGAAACACGTCCAAGGAACACGAAATGGAAAAGGATAAGGTCATTAACCTCAGCATACCCAGACAGCTAGGAAGCTTTTCAGCCACACATTTCTCAAGTCTGACTCCCAGCAGAGCACAAGGTCACAAATACAAGAAGCATACCATACAGCCCTCAAATCCAAGCCTGTTTCTGTTCTTACAGACAAGAAGCAAAAAAAAAGAAAAAAATCTCCATTTGAACTTCAGCATAACCCTGATCTCTCCTCTTGAAAGGCTGGGAAAAAAGTTACTATTAAAGCAAAGAAAAATCTCGCTGGATATAATTGTTCCTATTTTGCAGGCTTTTTAAAAAGGGATCCAGTTTTCTCTGTGTGTTGCATCAGCACAGAAACAGCAATGGTCTAGAACTGTACCACCATTCATCTGCATTCTTCACACTTTCTTGTTAGCAAAAAAACTCAAGCCCATTTCCATCATATCTACAATGGGTGTATTTAAGGTGCCTCCATCCTTTCTAATCAAAACCTCCCCTACGTGATATTTCAAAGTAACACTCCTTCATAATCCCAAAGTGTGGAAAATAATTCCCGGAAGTATTCCATAAATATTTTCAGAAGTCAAGCAACCGAAAGTACATCTTTGTTTCTCATTACATCAGTCCCCACTTGCACTCAACAGCACAAAGACTTTTGTCAGAGCAGACTACAAACAGAATCAGGAGTAACGCTTATGGGCACAAACACAGCAGACTTGATTTATTTTTATAACGCCCTGCTTCTGAAAATAAACAGTATTTCACACTGCCACTAAAAAGACAGGTACAATTAAAGGAAAAAAGTAGCAAAAAATCAAGTCATTAAGTAACATACAATTCAGTTTCACAGCGTGGGATCCAGACCGATAGCTTTCTCCATGGCAATCCTGTGAGAGTGAGACACAAGGTCAGGGCCACAGGTGAAGTTAATGGAGAACAGTAAAACATTGTTTCCACAGTCAGAGGAATGCAAGGGTGGGGAGGAGAAACCAGCAACAACAGCCAAGCACATATCTTAGGAGTGTTTTCATTCGTTGTTTTTCAGTAGAGAAAAACTATTCAGACTAACAATTGGACATAAAATTTTGGTCTCATAGATGCAAACATTAAAAAAAATCTAAAAATAATTATGGCGTGTACAATTGTGTGCAATTAAAAATAATTTAGCCAGTAACAGATTTCTTTCCAAAAGGACATAACGTTCTACTGGCTGAAGTGTGTCTGTCTGTTTCAGCAGAGGCCTCACAATGGTTGCAGCTTCATTTTGACTACTGCATCAGCTTCGCTTACTGACTAGGAAGGTGACCTACATTCAGTCTTATGCATGAACACCGAGCCTGCTTAGGTAGCTCTCCCAAGCTGCCTTCCTGTACTTCTCTGCTTCCTGAAGACGGTCTGAAGCTGACAAGATGCCACGTCCCACAATAATAATGTCGGAACCTTTTTCACTAATCACTTCCTTGGGGCTTAGGTACTTCTGCCCAAGATTGTCACCTGAAACACATAAAATGTTTTTTTAGTTTGTGTAGAACTGTATCTACTGAAAACTTTCAGAGGTGCGGGAACATGAAGTACGTATGTTATTTCAGTTCTCACCCTAACGATCCATAGCACTGACTAGAAACTGTGCCTCCAACTCATGAACCTCCACCTATTACACAGATCAAATTTGACAGTTCTCTCTTTCTGTGATTTACCAGTTACGATAGATGGAACTGTTATTCAAGGGAACACTGACTGCAATTACTACAATAAGCTTCAGTCTTCTTAAAACAGGCAATACTCCAACACTAAAGTAGAAGCTGTGATTTCACCTCAGGTTTTGTAAGAATGAAGTACTGCAGAGAAACACATCTTCCCTACCTGGATAAGTACTGGACTGATTGTTCAGTAAGCTATGACTTCCAATTCATTGATACTGCATCTATATCAGTATCAATCATGTTACAGTTAGACTTCAGTATTTAACTGAATGTTTTCTACCTGCCAAGTAGCTGTACTTCTAAGCTAATGCCCATCTGTAGACATTTCATGTGCTTAAGGACTGTACTTCATGGTATACAGACCTCAGCACAAGAAGATCTAACGGAGAAGCTGTGTGGGATGCTGATTGCCCTTCAGAACTCCCAGGGAAGAGATCAGTACGTCCAGAAATAAACAAGGCAGCCCGTATTAGGGAAATGACAAACACAGATTCCTTCCTCCAGACAATGAGGAACTCAATCCCCTTCAGAAGTCACTTTTTCCACTGAAGCCCAAATCACTTACTGTATTTACAAGCAGACTATAAATATTTCAGGGAAAGTTACCTCCAGCTTGCAGCTGTACTCCTGGAGTTAAGTGAAGAAATTCTGGTTTCTTACTAACTCTAGATCCAGATATGAATCCAAAAACAAAATCAGAGTTGTCTTCAGCCATCTGTACCTAAAAAGGAGCAATAAACAGTTTCAAGTGATATACCTAAAATTAAGCTTGCCCACCAATCTGTTTCTAATTAAGCTGTGTAGGGCAGGGGTATGAAATACTGGAGCTTGGAAGCTGTTGCTTTACCAATACAAAGTCACCCAGCACTGACTCAGTCCTCACTAATATTACTGTGCTTGCAGACAGGAACGCAAAAATATACATTTGTTACTAAGTTAGAAGTGAAAGTTCATTCAGTGTATTACTTATTACAAATTCATTGTTAACAAAAAACCGTGGCCCATGGCAAGCCTGGTGTGTTCACTAGAACTCACAGCATGAACTCCAACACCACTAACCTACAGATGTAACCTTCAAGTGCCACACTCTCACATTCCTCAGTTTCCACAGAAAGAAAAACTTATCATATAGCTGGAGAGACTTCTGGAAGCATAGATGTTAGCAGCATACAAAACCTCCCGTCAGAACATTTTACGAGCTGTTAACCCTAAACAAAAATGTCGACTTACTGCAGCTTTTGTGTATTCACCAGTTGCAAGTGACCCTTGGGAACTCATCTCAGCAACGAGAAGGCAGCCACGCTGCAGGGGAAGGCCCACTTCCTTCAGTCCTTTCACAACTCCCGGGCCTGGAACCACATGCGCGTTAACCACATCCGACCAGGACGCTATTTTGAACACGCCACCTAAGAACATGGATAGGAAGACCCAGGCAAAGTGAAATTGGTCATCAGAAATGTATTAAACAAGAAGTGTGAATTAAACAAGCAGTGCAATAAACCATTCCAATTTTAAAAGACGTTTCACTGCTGAAGCTTAGCAGTCTTAACAGCCCAGTTTTATCGGACAAACCTGATGGCTACATAATCACAAAGCAAGAAACAAAGAATAAGAAGCAAGAAATGCTTCTTAGTATCCTGCCTTTACTTCCCATTCAGGCCCTCATGGTAAGCTAAAATTCTACTGTCAAAGGTGCAACAGTACACATATCATAAAGAGCATAGATAGTATCAGAAAAGAGAAAAAAGCATTGAGCGGATGCAGTAACAAATGAAAGCCATAAGAAGCAAGCAAGCATACAATAGCATGGTGCCTTACAAGCCACACACGCCCTTCTCCAGGCAAACAACCATTCAGAAGTACTTACTGAGCACAAGCACAGATTCATAACAAGATTTAGGTTTTGGAAGGGACCTCTGAAGGTCGTGCCCCCTCAGCAGGGCTAACTCCAAAGCTAGATCAGGTTGCTCAGGGCCTTGCCCCCTCAAGTTTTCTCCAAGGTCAGAGGTCCCACGGTCTCTCCTGACAACTTGTTCCAGTGCTGCAGTTACACAGACTGGCAGCAAAATTACTGGACATCAAGGCTGATGATAATCACCTTCATACTGATGTTTCACTGTGTTTCCAATGTCTGCAAATTTCCTGTCTTCAAAAATCAAGAATTCGTGTTGATCCGCGAGTTTTCTCAGCTCCTTTACTACCTCTTGGGTGAAATCATTCAGTATATCTATATGAGTCTTTAGGATACAAATGCTGGGGCCCAGGCTGGCAGCTAACAGCAGCAGTTCTTTGGATTCTGTGACATCTGCAGAAAGGCACAAGTTTGTTTGTTTCTTTTCCATGAGTGTGAGAAGCCTGGCTGCGACAGGATGCACCCCGGGCAGCTCGGCACGAGCCCCGAAGCTCAGCTCTTTACAGACTCTTTTCAGTGGAGCAGGACCGTTCTGAGCCCCTGGCTCAAACATATTTCCCTGAATGAAATTCTTCACCTTCTCAACCATCTCCACATCCACTTCTCCCTGCTGCTGGAGAATATCTAACATCCCAGACAACGTACATACAGAGTGCAGGCGAATTCCATGTTCTTCTAACCTGGCCTTCCCTCCCTGCTCCCTGTCCAGCAGCACTACAGCATCTGTGACTTTTAATCCTTCTTTCCGAAGAACTTCGGCAGTTTCCAGTACGCTAGATCCACTTGTTACCACATCTTCAATGATCAAACACGTTTCTCCTGGATTAATGGTGCCTTCTACCAGCCGCTTAGTACCTTTAAAATAAAAGGAAAACAATCCCCTAAATAAAGTACAAACGACCTCAGAATGTATCGAGTGTGTCCAGATTTTAACCTGAGATGTTAACATAAAGACCATATTTGTTTGGCGTACAAGCAAATGCTGCAGTAAAAATGGAATTGGACTTCAGGTTCATAGGAATTTCATACTCATTGTCAGTACAGAGGTAATTTCTGTAGTTATTACTGATTCCAGATATCACAGTTCTTATCACAGCTCAGTCACTGCCTCATAACTCAATTCATAGTCTGTTACTCCTCCAAGGGGAGGAAACACACTTCACACGATCCATTATCAAAACCAACACCTTCCTGACAGCACATCCTTTAACAATCTTTGTAGAAGTTGACTACAGAAATTGAAGTTTATCATTACTATGAACCTTCAAAGCATCAAGAACATTCTTCCTGTTACTTAAAATGTCTCTAAACTAGCAAAGTTATTGATACTCTTCAACATATTTTCTATTTTCCACAGGCATTATTCTATGCTTAATACACCTGTTGTTAGAACAGTCTGGAGGAGTAAAGCCCCCAGATGTCTTTACCATAACCAACAATAGGCACAAGTCCATGAAAGGCCTCCTGGGGGGCAGCAACAAAGGACACGTGGCTTTCTGAGGAAGCAGGGAGCAGCGGGTGAACATTACGTAGCCACTGTGGTGCTCAGACCATGACTGCCTCACAGTGTCAGTACAGCTTTGCAATCTGTGTGACACCGGAAACCTCGTGCCAGGCAGTTAATTGCTGTCACAATCAACTTGTCCTTCACAAGAATGAACAGCAGAAGTTCTCATGCCTAGCACACTGACTAACAAAGGAGCACCATTTAGGTTTGACAAACATCCTGTCCGACCGAATGATGTTGGAAGAGAGCTTATCACACATGGAAATCCAGTTTCCAGAATTGGCTTCCCCCTACAAGCACTTTGCCCCTGCTTCAAGCAAAATCAAATAAAACTGATCGCTAGGTATAGAACTGACTGCTTCTCACCTGGTCCACCTTGCCCACTGATTATAGGATACGAAAGTAGAAGTGGTTGAGAGACAACAGAAGAATAAAGATTCCTCTTGGAGTTGATATGCATGTTTGGAGGTCAAACATGGCACCAGTCTAAGCACATCAGAAACTGCATTACAAATCTGCTTCTGGAAGAGGGCAGTAACCTACAGCAGTGGTGTTAAAGGAAAAAAAAAACACTGTGGGAACAAAGAGGAAGCCTGAGACCCTCCAACCCTACAACAGCAGGAGCCCAGCTGCAGCTGGGAGAGCCTGGTCAGGTCGGGATGCTGTGAGAGGTATGTTTTAGGGGAAAAGGGACTATTTGAGTTGGAGTGGTAATCTTAAACTGAGACAAAAACGCACACGACAAGAAAAGAAGTAGTGACAAATCCATCATTTGACGGTTTTACCATAGTCTTTTGCTTCCTTCCTCCGTATAAGCATTGGAATCTGATTTTCAGAGCTGATAATTGTGGCCAGCGGCAAAGCCGTGTATGGAACACCACACACACAGTCATACTGGAGACCAGCGTCTTTTGCTGTATGGAACAGAAGATCAGCAACCTAAAAAATACGTATACTTTAGGAGCCAGAATGAAGTGACCACTGCTAAACAGTATCTCCACGAGCCCTGAACACCTCCAGGCCACCACCTCCCTGGGCAGCCTGTGCATCACCACTCGTACTGAGAAAAAAACGTTTCATAATATCCAACCTGAACCTCCCCTAGCACAACCCGAGGCCATCACCTCACATCCTACGGCTGTTACCGTAGCAGAGGCCAACCGCACCTCGCCACAACCGCCTTTCAGGGAGTAGCAGAGAGCCATAAGGTCTCCCCTGGGCTCCCTCTCCTCCAGCCTGAACAATCCCTATTCCCTCAGCCGCTCCCCCCTGAACACGCCCCAGGGTCTCGACGTCAGTCTAGCAGCAAGCAGCCCAACCCACCTCCCCGACCCATGCCCGACACCGCTACCCCAGGACCCCTCTCAGTCCCCTGAGGCCACTCGTCCAGCCCCCCCCACCCCCACGGCACCAGACGGAGCAGGGGGGGCCGGGAGGCCAGGCCACGCAGGTCCACGTAGACGGGGGAGGCGATGCCGCTCCGCAGCACGAAGTCTCCGAAGCGCACAGCGCGCGCCTCCAGCAGCGCGGCCGCCACGCGCCCGGCTCCACCCGCCGCCATCTGCCCGCCTGCTGCCCGGCGCCGGGAGATGACGGAAGCGGCGACACCGCGAGGAGGTGCGCATGCGCGGAGGTGCGCCGCCTATTGGCTTCCCCCCCGTTCTCCCAGGCCGCGTTCATGCGGTCCGGGTGCTTCTCGTTCCCTCTCCCATCACCAAAAACCCGCGTTGGGAAATGAGACAGAGCCGCTGTTCTCTGAACAACTGAGTTTAATCCAAAATAAATAATGAAAATAAAGCCCAGAAACTGCATCGTTAGCACAGTCCGTTTATAGGAAAGGGGCACAGTCCGAAGCCATGTCCGTAGTGTTGGATCACACATGGCGTAGTGGTGTGCTTCAGGCTGCCCTGTGCACTGACATCGTTAAGGCTGTGGCGTTACTTTGCACCTTGACAACGCTGTGCCGTCAGCTGGGCCGTCCCCTCTCCTCCTTCAGCTGGCTGTTTTAAAGCTGACGAGCATGGAGCTTTGCTCTTACTGAACAAGGTTCAGGTGGCCATGATCTGTGCAGAGCTACACTCACCCATCCCAGCCACTGTGCCACAGCCAACACAGGGCACTGACACGGTGCAGCACCAGGCCCAGCGTGTATTGGCACCATAGGCCCAGCCCAGCAGCACAGAGCCTGGCCTCGCAGCCTTGGGAAGCACCATGTTGGGATGGAACACGGCCAACGAGCCGCAAAACAAATCCAGGCCCTGTGCTGGACATTTGTCTCTAGGAGTTTACATAGCCCAGGTCACCTGATGCAGCCCTCTCATTGCAAGGGCATTAAAATACAGTTATATATAGTCACGTCATACCACACAGTTCTGCATTCAGCCTTTGTGGCATTTGTAACAAGGCCCACTGAGGGTACAGGCTTTGTCTCAGCATTACCTTAGGTTAAAAGTAAAATTATTTTAAAGGTAAATGTTAATGAAAAATAAAGCCATTTAAAAAAAAAAAGGCAGCAGGACTTGGAGAGCCTGGATTGCTTTAAAGAATTGTTAAAGCAATATTTAAGCCTCCAGTTTCTATCAAATGAGAAGAGAACATAGTAAGGCTTAAATATTCCTTTAATCAGTCCAACCTTTTCCCCCTGTAGGCCCACAGTGCCTGTTTTCACAGTTTGAGATGTGAATGCAGGACATAGCAAAATAAAATGAGAAATAACTCCAGATTTCCTGCGATACGTGAGAATTTGTTTGTACTAGCGCCAAGCAGAAAGAGTGCTGCTTGTACCTGCGGGCCCAATAAAAGCTGTGGGTTTTATAAACCACACTTCCATAAACATTTTCTTAAAGGCAGAACAATCACAGCACAAAGAGCCAGCTTCGACAAATGGGAAGAAGCGCAAACAGTCCTGCAGTGAGGAAGTACCTGAGGCTGGTGCTAATTAAAGACACCCCTTGATGACTGCTGCCTGGAGATATTTCAGTTGCTAAGAAATCGCATACCTCACACGCTTGCTCAGGAGGAGAGTCTGGTCTTTGTCTATGAGGTACTACTGAATTGCTCAGAAAATTAGTTGCTGCGCTAAAGAGCGAAACCAAAATGGGTTCAGAAGCTTTAGCCCTCCATGAACGCTCAAGCCTTTCCTCAACTTCCACCAGGATCAGATCACACACACAGTGTTGTATGCTGCCTCTGACTCTGCGTGGGCACCCAGGCTTACCCATCTGCCTGTGGCTTCCAGATCTTAAGGTCTGCAGCACTGAACATTGTAACTCGCTGTGCCTGACTGCTATAGCATCCTGGTTGAGCAAGCACAAAAAGAAGGGCCAGGGCTCCAAATGCCATGAAACTGAGCTCGGAGGTGGATCAGAAGGGCTAGCAGAGCCCTGGGAATTTGCAGTACTTGCAGAGTGTCTCTGTCACCTGCTGGCAGAACCAGCTTTTGCTCCTGAAGATATATCACAGGCTCACAGTGCAGTTAGTTGGATGGTGAATTGCATTTGGCTCTTGCCCTTATGAGATATCTCGAGAGAGCCTCTGCTGAGTACACATGGCCAGAATAAGCCCTTTTCCTTAGGAAAAGCTTTGGTAACAACTGACATTTCCTATTGCAGGCACAGCAGCAGCACTGAGACAACGTACTCATATGCCAAGGGAAAAAAAAAATCTGATCATCAGCCTGGAAGGCTGCAGAGTTTAGTGGTGCAGCAGCCAGGGAGGTTTCCCCTTCCAGTCCTGCTGCTAGAGAGAAGACTTGGCCAGCCTATGGACTGCTGATCTGTCACTGCAGGCTCCCTGCATTGCTCATACTTAAGGCTGGCTCTGTCACTGTAACATCAGTGTGATGATGTTACAACTTGGCTTGCAAGAGAGAAATGTTTTAATTGTGGATTTTTTTTTTTTAATTTTATTACAAATTAGGCTTTGGACATAAAAATATCCTCATGAATGCTTTGGTGATGAGGTGCTAACGGCAGCTGAGAGATATTTACAAGTCTGGAAATGAAACAAATAACATACTTTAAACACTGAAAACGATTTTCAAGCTGTAAGCACAAGGATGGACTCACCACTTACCAACTGCACTTTGAAAGGCTTTAGATGGACTTTGGGCCAAGCAATTCTGAAGCTAGAAATGGAACAAGATCCTCTATATATATATTTATATATATGATACAATATATGTATACTGAAAACCTGTGATAGAAAAAATTGTCTTCATCAATCATCATCTAGTTTACAGATACTGCAAAAACTGGACACAGCCTTTTCTCAATGCACAGGTTTTGCAAAAGATTTCTGTACAGTGTATATAAAATACTTAAAAAAAACCACACCATCATAGTCCCATTGTGCTTAGTCAGAAACAGCTGTATGCTCCAATGAATTCATTGCCTCAATCATAGCTCCAAAAGGTACTGCTTGTTGACTTGATGCAGTAGAAAGCCCAAGGATTAACATGGGATTGTATTCTGAGCACTACTATGTAACAAAGATGTTATCTAAGCCAAGCCACCACAGAAGCTGATCCAACAGGCCTGATCTTGCAGGTGAAGTCCCCACTGAAATCATGGGAGATCTGGGCACACAGAGCACACAAAATCCATCTGTTAACCTGGAGCCAGCATTCAGTGACTTCAGTGAGAGCTGCATTCAGCCCAGTCCTGCCATACACGCAAAGGTCAGCCTAGACTTACTCCTCCACACACTATCCTACTCCTAATCTCTCATACACTCTGGAATCAGTTCAGCAAAATCAAGAGGATTTCTGGTAAGGCTGCCTCCCAAAGATTAAGGCAACTGCAGTTTTGGCTCTTGTCCCACGTTGGTGTTTGCTGCCGCATATTGTGGAGATGCTTCCAGGAGGCGCCCATTGAAGAGGGGACCTAGGTACCTGTCACCGTTACCCTGCTTGCTTTGGTCCTGAGTAACCGAGAAGGTACTGTGACCTCTGGACAGATTTGTACCTTCAAATGCCAACACTGAATACAGAAGTATGTACAGAAGCTCTGCTTTGGGCCTGCTCGCTCCCTGCGCCATGCCTCAGGACCAGCAGTGTAGTGTCCAGAGAGGTGGGAATTACGTCCCGGGGTTCAGCCTGCTCATCAGGAAACTCTTGACACTGGGGACGGGGTGCACGTCGTACTGGTGTCTGCGGCGCTCGATGAAGGAAGCCAAGCGGGAGGTATCCAGTGGGATTTTGGAGTAGCTGCCATTGTGTGGCTGCAGCCATGGGTGCTGTAAACAAGTGGCTGCTGTTGGCCTCCTCCTGAAGTCTTCCTGGAGGATGACGTTGATGAAATCCCTGGCGGCATGGCTCACATCAGAGAAGTACTCAGGTGGGAAGCTGAAATCGACTCTGCACACATTGATACAAGTCTCCTCTTTGCTTTCATCTAGGAAGGGAGAGACACCGCTCAACATGACGTAGGTGAGGACCCCAATGCTCCAGATGTCTGTGCTCAGGGACACAGGGAGGCCCTGGATAACTTCAGGGGCTGCAAACTCTGGGTTTCCAAGGAGGTGGTGGACGTGGTAATGGCCTGTGATTTGAACTGCATCTTCCAAATCAATGATCTTGACACGAGGAACTGGGATCCTTAAATCAATGAGCAGATTCTCTGGCTGTTGACAAGAGAATAATGAAAACGTAATTACGCTTATTATTCTCAAAATAATCTCTACAGATTAACAACACTGACAGATTTTTTTTTTAATTTTGAGAAAAGACTTATGTATCTCCGACTGATTCATTTAGATTCCATTTGTTTATGTGACACCTGGATGGCATAAAATGTGCGTAATCTGTAGCAGAAGTGTTCTTTGTAAACCAAATGTTAAACTTTTTGCCCACTGCCTCTCTTGATTCACATTTCCATAGATCTATCCTATAGCTCCTCATCCTCATGCATATTCTACATACACAATGTGAAGTCCACTACACTACTGTTCAAACCTCTCCACTTGCTCATTTTGTGTGGTCTACACTGACAAAATTAACGTGTTCTTGAGCAAGATCTTAGGACAAGGCATGGCTAGATGCACTAGTAGTGCATCTTCTGCTTCCTGCTCAGCAACAGAAAGTGCTTTATTTAGCATGCCTCACTCAGGAGAACTGTAAATAGGTCACAGAAAATTGGCTTCCCACTTTGTTTTTGGGAAGTATCTTATGATCAAACAAAGAATTCAGTGTGGTTTCTTACCTACAAGTGACGTCTATTTTTTTGACAGGTCCTATAAATTCAGCAGAAAATGCAAACAGTCTTACTGAAAGAAACCAGGATAATGTAGTGTTTTGGGACTCATGCTCACATAAGATATTGCACAAAAGGGATCTTTTCATTTTTTCCACTAGTAGCAGTTGGTAGCAGAAGACTGAAAACACCACTTCATCTGACGTGCCCGGGAGCTACAGGGCTGAGATAAGACCTCTGTGGAGCTGGATTGTCCACTCTATATGACAGTTAAATCCAGCTCTCATTCTCCATTTTTAAATGTTGCTTTAGTCTTCAAATAAATTATAGATTGTCTGATATGCCTGGCAACCTGATTCAAAGCTGCAGACTGCAAAGCTCGGCGCACTTGATCGTAACTTCAATCACTACTTCTCTGTCTTCTCTGGGGTGTTTGTGGGTACAGCAACACAATGCCAAATCCAGGACAGTGCAGTGCCTCTTGCCACGTGTACTAACAAAAGGAGGTACGAGCTGTGCTAATCTCACTGAGCATGACACTGCAGACTGCAGAGATTCTTCTGAACCTCTCCCTGGGTGTATTTCCCATCTCTCTCACACTCTGCAGCATATGCAGCTTGCTGCTTTCCCATTTCTGGCTCTCCTCACCTCCTGCTCTCCCGCACCCTCCTCTCCCCTTGCTTACCATGTTGTGAGCCCAAACCATGCCCTGAGAATTTATCTTATAACTCCCCTTCACTCAGTAGCTACTGACTCTTGCACTTCTCCCTCATTAAATCCCTCTTTCAGAAAGCCCTTGAGAACAAAGCAGTGAGTCAAAAGGAAATAGTGCATCTCTGAAGGAAGAAATAGACCTCGCAGGTTACCAAGTCCTTTCTCCGGTCAGCAGGTCTGAACAGTAGTTCTTGTTCATTCAGCATTATCTCTTGGGGCACAGACTACACCTTCTTCCTGCACATGCAGCTAGGAACTCTCTGTACCAGGACACTGAGTAATAGCATCATTCTCTTCTCTTCTTACCTTTATGTCTAAATGAGCCACTCGGCAATTGTGAAGATACTGCAAGGCTTCCATTGTGTCTCTTATGTAGAAAGCTACTTTTTCCTCCATAAGTTCATCATGGTTCATTAGATAATCTAGGAGACGACCATCATCCATCCTACAAACAAAGCAAACCCCACACCTGAAAGATCACATGACATCTGCAGGGACAGCTAGTATTTGAAAACAAAACTGCAATGGAAACTTTGTGACCTAAAAATGGAGGAAATCAAAATGAGAGATTTGATTAGGATTTAATGATATCACGAGGTACTGCAGGGCATGGAAGTGGTAGAATGATTAATCCTTAGTTGTCATCCCTGGCCCTTGAAAAATTTAGTGACAATCTCAAAGTACGCTAAGTTGCTTAAGGATGGATTCAATAGATGGAGGAGATTCCTTTGAAAATAAATCCACTTAATTACTTGGATTCATCTATTTATTTATAGAGATGATTGCATAATGCAGAAAAAATCACTGATATTTCAGCTAGTGGTCTGTTCTGTGGGAAAGCTAACTCAGTACAAGTTTTCCACCTAGTTTTATTTATCTGTATAAGTAAACAAGCAAAGAGCCCAAATATGCTTGACTGGATATACTGTAACAAAGAAGCATCTTGGATTTTGGTTGCTGTTTCTCCTTATAGGGACAAGCGTAGTCCCAATGCAGCTTTTTTCATCAAGAACTATTAGAACAATGTAGGCTCCAATCCAGCTGAAGTGTCATTTGCTCAGATATAGAGAGCAGACAAAACTGCCCAAATAAATCTGATGCTATTCAATGGGACAAACTAACTGCTGATACAATTATTGAGCTTCCAGAGTAGAAAGCAGTTTTATTTGTACCCCTGAATCTTATTTACTGTAAAGAAAAGGCAGCGGAAAGTCAGCAGAAAATGGCTATTGCATTTGACATCACAGTCAATCAGAAACAGACAACAAAGTCTTTGCCCTGCTGAAGTGTGGATGAATTTTATCCTTGGTTTTAATAGCACTGTGATTCATACCCAGATGCTTGATCTGTAGCTCTGTGTACTTACAGTTCCAAAACTAGGATGTAAGAAGTAGGAGACTCGTAGGTATCATGGATAGTGATGTACTGAGGATGTTGTAAGTGCTGTAACAGAGCTGCTTCATGGGCTGCTTGCTCTTTCTTTTTCATTTTTTTACTGATGAATTTTACAGCAACGTCTTTCCGGGTAGCTTTGTGAACGCACTTCTTTACGATGGAAAATCGTCCCCTGGAAAAAAAAAAAAAAAGAATAATGAATGGGATCCATGAATAAATCATGCTCGTTTTTCAGTGTGATAACAGACTGATTTTCACAGCGTTATTTGATTCAGTGCATTAACATTTCACAAGGAAACAGACCTATCTCGCTGTTCATAACCTTTTCCAACATGGAACCGCTGTCTCTTACCCTGGGTGTTTGGATTCTTTGGGGATTAGCAAACACCGAGAGCAAACAGAGCACTTTGTGCAGCCATGCTGATGTCCTCTAACAACATCTCCTGGGTTCAATTTGCTGCCGTTTTTACAGTTTCTATCTTTTTGTTCCTAACCATGGGTCTCCTCTCTCCAGTTGCTTGAATAATGAGCCCAGACTTAAGACAACTAAGAGAAAAGCCTTGTTAAGTGATGGCTAGTCAATCATTTTGTCTTGCTGATTCAGGCATACAGTGAGAAATAAGGAGCAAACATCTGGCATGAAGGCACTTAGGAATCTCATCCAGACTGGTGCTTGGTATCATTCCTGGAAGCAAGAGTACTTAACAAAGCCATGTGCTGCACTTGGCCTGTTTTTAAGATATCACTCTTCTTTCCTACCCCTGCAGCCCCAGAAGCACTTATCCCTGGGCCAAGACCTGGCTGCATTAACCTGCGCTGTTTGCATGTCCCTTATCAGCTGTCATGCAGCTCTTACTCACTGACCACCCCACTCAGCAAAGCCCACTGGCATGTGCTTTCAGTCTGCCACGTGCCTAAGTACTTCTGCAAACAGTCTCTGAAGTTAAGCACATCCAGAACCAGTAAGCCATCCTGACTTCAAAAGCTCACACTGAACCAGGGATGTCAGAGCAGATACCAGCAGGCGCTGCTGGATCTGGCTGCCCTGTTGGTCAGAGGTTGGCTTTCACTCATCCATATTCCAGATGCAATGCTCAGATCACAGTCTTGGGAGACATGATGTAGTCAGCATTTTAGGCGGTCTGTATTTCAATCGGTAGTTAGTGTGTTCTTTCTAAAAGAAGCAGCAATTTTCAAGCTTACTACAAAAAAGTGACCTAAATTCCCCGTTAAAGAACAAGCCTCAAGCCATTGTTTCTGTATTTCACTGCAGTGATAAGCAGGGTTAATATTACCTCCCAATCTCATGCAGCTCTGCGTAAGCGAGATCAAAGTTTTCCTTCCACGAAATAGTGGCACCGTCAGCAGCAGAGTCTTTGGGAGAAGAAAGCACACTGAAGAAAGTGTAAAGACAAGGCAGATTCCTGTGGACTATAAACTGCATCTTTTAAAATATGTGAGGATATGTTAATGGATTGCCCAGAGAAGCTGGAGGTGCTCAAGGCTGGGGTGGACGGGGCCCTGGGCAGCCTGACCTGGTGGGTGGCAACCAGCCACAGCAAGGAGTTGGGACTGGTGGACTTTATGGTTCCCTCCAACTTAAGTCGTTCTATGATGACTCTATGACATCAATTAAAAACAGAAAAAAATTACCATTGAGTGTCCAATTTCACAGCGCTCCACCACAACTCCATGGTGTTTGACCACCAAAAGCCAGAACTTCCAAGGGGAAGGTGTGGCTAAGTTGACTTTAAATTTGTCCTTGCAATTTTGGGGGTCTGAAAGGGGACCACAGGGACAGTCTCAGAGCATATCTGTGAGCAAATGGGAGGCCACTCACCATACTCTGGAAGCCTCACAAATTCAGACGGGTCACTGGGCAAGCTGATCCCCCAGGGGTTGCTGGCGCTCACACGGAACTGATACTGGCAGCCTGGGGACAGATCCTCGATGACAAGGTAAGTGTCCAGCGTGGAGGCCACCGACTGCTGCCAGACCTGCGAGCCTGCATTGTGCAGAGGGAGGAAAGGAGAGATGATGGAGACAGAGCACACAGAGAATCTCTTCCCGTGTGGTGCCCTGGGAGGTTAAAATCCATGGGGTTTTTAAGAGGCAAAGCGGAGGCAGATTTATTTCTGTTAAATCTGAAGGGGACACGGGAAGCTGTCTGTTGTCACAGCCATCTGGTGAAAGGAGGGAGGAAGGAGATGCCCCTCACTTGACTGATAACAATGGAAAAACTGCAGCCAAGGAGCAAGTTGATCTATCCACAAGTCTGGCCAAGGCTGTGTGCTACCAGTGATGTCTTCGGGCAGCAAGATAAGGCAGGAATGGCAGAACGACCTGCTGACAGCTCTGCTAAGAGAGAAATAATGCAAAAAAGATACGGAGGAGGTAGAAAGCAAATCCCAGGAGAAGCTGAGGAAGGGGATCCATGCAAAGTGCTTGCAGAAGACCTGGTGGCTATCATGAAACCTGGAGCTGCTGGAGGTTAATACTAACATGATGGCATGATGCAGTGTGCACATTTGCTAACATGAGGTAGGATTTTTGAAGGATGAAGAGGGAAAAAAAAACCACAGAGGTCACGTTCCTAAGGCAAAGTTTGCTGCCCAGAGAGCTCCATGGCATTGCAGCACATTTATTTTCTATCCAATTTTTCAGGGGGAAAAGGATAGTTAGATTTAAGAACAAGTGGATTTTGGAGCTGAGCTTGAAAAGCATGAGGGAATCCGCAGCACTATCCAGATCAAGAAGTTAATGACAGTGCTTTGCAGAGTGCTTTGTCTTTTCATTGCCAGGAAACGTCTACAAAAAGGGCTTGATGGATACCATGGTGGCAGAATGCAAATGTTGAAAGGCCACTTTAGTGGTGGATATAGTTTAGCTTAACACACTTCACTTGCCTTAATAGCGCAGAGGAATCAGAAAATACTGTAATGTATGAGAAGTTGGGCTGGATGATAGAAGGGCTTCTTTTGGCCTTCTGCTTTGGGATCTGCGAGTAACAGATAATTGCACTCCAGCACTGGCAAGGATGTTCTCGGAACCTATTGTCCCACAAAGCAGAATTACTGTGTTTTCATTTTTTCAGCCGATGAGCACACCTCAAGGCTCTTACCTTCTTCTCTGTACTCCACTGTGTAGCCAGAAATGGTGCAATTGCCTGTACTGGATGGAGGCAGCCAGCGAAGGATCACAGAGGTGCAGCTTCTCTCCTGAGCAATGGGGCGATTTGGGGCAGCCGGAACACCTTGGGGAGAGAAAACAAGCACTCAGACTAGCATCATGTCAACCAGTCCTAGTGCTTTATCCTGAAGATCAGGTAAACACTGTCTGTGAAGGCCAGGTACACTACCTTGCACTTTGATTGTGGCTGAGGTTGATGCTGTTCCATGCTCATTAGTTGCCACGCAGGTGTAAATGCCACTGTCCTGAGGCATCACATTGCAAATCTTCAGCATGAGCTCCCCAGAGTCACTGCAGATGCAAGAAGCCCACGTTACTAAGTGCTGCTTTGCTCCCTAATGCTTTTTATCCCTGTTTCTGTTCTGTCTTGTTACAAGCACACATGCATGCAGATCTTGTTAACTCATTTGAAGGAACGCCCCCCCAGCCATCTGGTACCAAACGCAACACCTCCATTCATCAGGATTAGGTCACTAATGAAATCTCCAAGCAGAATGGTCCCAATGGGGCCAGCAGGGCAAATCTGTCTGCAGTGGTCTCAGTGGAGGTGGGGAAGCAAGCAAAGTGCAAGAGCTGAACATTTGCTGTGCTGGTCCAGAGCTAGATACTGAGACCCCACATCTCCAGAAAGATTTTCCCAGGCACAGCTTTTTGACCTTGGGAGGAGCCGAGTGTGGTGCCTCTGTAGCAAGCCCAACATAGGCTGGACAAGTGTCATGCAGATGTACAAGGCAGCACCATGGAACACGGTGCCCAATATTTCTGGGAAGCTCCAGACCCCTGGAGCAAGCCATGGCCAGAAGAGTGGACATCTCACAGCAGCTGGGGAAAATAATATGTCAGTGGGACATTGTTTCTCGGGAAATGATCAGCCTTTGGGCCAATCCGAGCAAATAAACAGCTCTACGCAATCTGGTGAGTTTATAGCAGGTCTGCAGATAGTCAGCTCTTCAACACGCAGTTTAAGGGAGTTGGCCTGAATTAAAAGATTTTGCTTGTGTAACTGCTCTAGCTTTGCTGGAGACTCAGCTTAGAGCCAGTAATAAATTCTCTTAATGGCAAAACTAGACTGGTTCTTGACAGCGTAAGCCATTGGAAACTGCAAAAGGAAATGGCTGCCGATGTAACTGCATGGACACTGCGGCCTTGGCTGGCCTGACTGTGCTGGTTAAGGGACAGAAGAAAAACATCGCCTTCCCCTGCAATCCGGACACCGATGCCAGCAAGATTTGTAAGGCAGACGCTGAGCTGCTAGGCCTCTCCTTGGCAGGCAGCGGCTGCACGGAAAAACAAGCGAGAGGAGAGAGAACGCCAGCACTGATAGTGCACAGTGAGGGACTGCACAGGCAAGAGACTGATGTACAACAGAGCCCCACACAGAAATATCCTACATCCCAACCCCAGCCAGAGGCCTGAAGATAAGGCACTAGCGATCTACTAAGCAATGGCTAAAAGGACAATTTTAAGCGCCCTGAGGAGCTTCGTGAGGCTCAATGAAGGAAGCTCATGATTAAACATCCTTTTTTCCTTTTTTTCCTTCCTTTTTTTTTTTTTTTTTTTTAAACATGTAAAAAAAATCTCTCTTTGCATTCATTTTTCACTTTCACAGACTTTGTGCTCCCCGGGTTCATCTCAGCCTGAGCCAGTGGTGCTGAAAAGTTCACATGAAAGATTGCCTCCTGGAGACTTCCCTTTCCATTTGGCCCAAATAGCTTACATAAGCTGCAGAGGAGCATCCAGCAGCAGGCTGTTACCTGACCTGAATTCAACTCCAGAACTTTTCAGTTTGTTCCACTGTTGGGCCAGGAACATCCAGACAAGCATCCTTCTGTCCAAGCATGGCCAGATGTGGCCTTCCCAGAATCACGTGGAGGCTCTTTGAGGAACAGCTGAGGAAAGGCTCAGGAACACTGCATGAGTTACTACCTCAGCCCCTGAGATGAGAAAACTCCCAGCCATATGGGTACATATAAATGAAGATTATTGCAAGCTGAGAAGAGCTTGCTCTGCTCCACACCTGTTCCTGTCAAAGGTGAGCATGGCATCAAACTCAACCACCTGAAAAGCAGAGGCAATGTTCACCAATATGTTGAAAACATTAATTGCTTCTGGCTTGCTACAGGCTCAGAGGCCTTGCCCTCCTGAGGCATAGCACAACAGAGAAAGCTCAGCTCTGCCAACCGTGCACTTGGTGGAGATGCCCTACATGAGCTTGGGAAACTACAGAGATACCTGAGCTCTGTAGTTTGACCCTTTCTAGCTGACATGTAGCCCAGTGATGTGCCAACACACCATGTCAGCCCCAATTAATTGCATCTTTGTCTCCTGGCTATCATATTTGAGGGCAGCATGATCGTCATTTGTCGGAATCCAGGGGCAGGACCTTACCAGGATGACACCGTGTACGTGGCCGTGCTGTTATCATTGTCAAGAATGTTTTGATCCGGTCCTTTCCAGGTTATTGTCGGTTTGGGCCGGCCGCAGACTTTGCACTGCAGCATCACCGTGTCGCCAAGCAGGCAGGTGATATCCACCAGCGGCACAAGAAACTCTGGAGCCACTGGAGAAAAACATGGGGGAACACCTTTTAATGTACAGGAGAGGATGTTCTCCCCCTAACTCTGGAGAATGCATTATGGGACCAGTTGTGGGAGGTTTTTTAGGAGGGTGATGTGTAAGGGTTTAGTTCTGTAAATCTGGCTCCCAAACTGAGCATCCTGGAGTTGTTACCAAAACTCTACCTTCAGGGAGGGAGGCAACAGGGACAGGCTGTGCTGGGTCTCAGCTCTGTCAGGACAGCAAGGCTGGGTACAGGTGTGCGTGTTGGAGGGGCAGGTTTGGGGACAGTGCATCATTTCAGACTCTCTGAGCCCACCAGTAAGCAGGGACCACTTTCCCTGCCCAGTGATGAAGAGCTGCCTTCACTGTGACTGCTGACGTGGGGGAAGCATGAGGCTCCCTGGTAATAGATCCCAGCTGCTGGCTCAACCCTCCAGGCAAGTCAGTGCACAGCTGTCTTTAACTCACCTTCTTGAATGAAATTGGGGTTGATTATCTGAAAAATACAAAGAAATAAGACATATAAAGAAATCATTATTTTTCTGGACCATTACAAAGAGACGTCTTGGTTTCACAAGGTAACATGGTGAGGCTGACCAGAACTGCAGACACACTGACCAGTGGGTACGAGCAGTCTCCAACAACTGGCAAACACAGCAAGCTCTGGTGACAACTGAACAAGCCAGTGCATGGTTGGAAAAGACTACAAGAGCTACAGTTTTTGTAAGGCTGTAAGGCATACTTCGTGTCAGCTGCATCACAAGTAGCAGGCACAACAGTAGGGCTGAGGGAGGTGGATCGTGCTTTCTCTTTGCTTAGGTGATGCTCAAGCCATTGACTGCTTTCTACCTGGATGTGGTTCGTGCCCCGTGTGCCCAGCTCCAGACCCACCTGCAGCACCATGCACCTGGGCACCTCACCTGCGCGTTAGCCACTAACCAGCTCTGGGGAGCTCCTGCTCAGCTTTGGGGGGGGGAAAAAAAAAAAAGGTAAAGGGCTAAAACAAAAATGCAAGCCTCTTTTCATATCAGTCCTGCAACATCCCACGGTCTATTGTGAGTAAAACGTCACTTGGGTCAAAGGGTTGCTGGAAACTTTGTAATCGGCACGTAGGATTGGATGACTCAGCTATTTTGTCTAACTAGTTAACTGATCAAGTTGGCAAAGACTTGAAAAACTAACATTTCGCCATGGCCTATATATGTCAATTACATTCTCACATGCAACTCTACTCTCTGCTATCTAACTCCATAATGGTATACCATAGTTTAAGTTTTAGCTTAGTTTTAGCCTCATTAACAGGTTTAATTACCTAATAATACCTGGTTATTTAAAGTCAACTTAATAAATATCAAGCAGCATAGATACCACTGTGGTTTATCTCACCTCAAATTTCTTTGTTACTATCTATTCCGGAGCAGTTTTGGAAGATGCCAGTGAAGCAGTGACCTAATTCATGGTCTGCGAAAACTGATGGGAGTTATTGCAGTGGGCCAGAAAACAGGCCACAAAGCAGAAGCAACAAGCCTTCAAACATGTAGATACATCTTCAAGATGCATGTTTATTTGGGGGGAGTTAAAAATTGTTTTCCAAAGTGAGTGGCTCGGGGTGACATCCAGGAGGCACTTGAGTACATTCAGATCTGTTTCAGCTTCACAGCCCCTTTTCATAGCCCTAGGATAACCTCTGGTACCAGCACCGAGACCTCTGGCTTCGTTCACCCCCTCAGCACCAGAACAATATGGCACAACCTGGACTTGTTGCTCACACAGAGGCATTATTTTCCATGGAAATATACTTTTCATTGAGCATTGAGATTTCAAACATTTCACTCCCAGCATCCTGGAAGGCGCCCACCCCCCTCTGCATCCCTAGAGAGGACAACCAGCACATTGATGGCCTTTTGTGTCCCATCTATCACCCTGCTGTCAGCCTTTCTCCTGCAACTGTTGCTCAGTGGGGACCAGTGGGCAAGAAGACAGCACAGTATAAGAGGGCACTGGATGAAGCAAAACATCTCCCCACCTGTGCGAAGGGAAAGGGGGAGACAGCACTCCTGATTAAGTTACAGCACTCACATGGCACTACAAAGGAAGAAAAAGCAGTCGCTCTGGATAGAGATTTTCATCTAAAAGCCATCACTTGCCACTTCTCCCTAAATGAGACCATCCATTTATTAGATTAGTAACCTGAGGCATCAGTTCATTTGCACATAAATCTTCATTTCTGGAACATACATACATCTCCCGTAGCTCTCTCCTGCCTTCCCTGCAGCATGCACTAAATTCCCTTATTATTCACTGAGTTCTGTCCTGGTAGGATTAGAGGCTGGGATAAATAAATGCTCCTAAAACTTTATATTAATTTCATAGCTCTAAAGTATCCATTAGATGATACAGCTACAGTGTTGTATAATTTACAGATATATCTATAAATAAATAATGCTACATTTTAAATAATTTCCAAGGCATGACCAATTATAATAATTGCCTTACCAATGCTTTTTTCCATTGCCTTAACAATGGAATATCATAGAAGAAAAATTACTGCTCTTAGATGACACTGGAAGAGCCTCAGGGTAATATTTACATTTCCTTTGATAAAACTTCAGCTGTTAACTGATAAAATGCTGCCTAAAGACACCCCAAAGCCATATCTCAGCTTTCACCTCCTGTAAGCTTAGACATAACTAAAGCCTTTTGGCAAGAGGATGCCAAATACTACTGAAACTATCGAATACATCACATATTTTTTCCCCACATTTCCTGAGCTGTAAGGCTGGGCTGCCAACCAAGCCCTTCATAACAAGATCCATGCTTCAGCTAAACAGCAGAGGGCATGTTTACTCCAAGGCAAGCAGCTCAGCCTTTTGTAAACACTTCACAGCACCTCTTGTTCACCGAGTTAAAATAAAATATTGACTCATTTGCTCATGCTGGTAGCAGTCAGCAGCATACACTATTTTCCTTCTCTTAAAAAAAATAAGCCAAATTAATGACTCGGGAAACAAAAATGAAATGAGCTATAGAAGAATTAAACCAACTGCAATTTGTAGGAAAAGATCTATTAGCCTCTCCCTGACTCGGTCAACTTTTACTGTGGGGATTTTGGAAAGACACAAGCTTCCCCTCCGTGAAAAAAACTCACAGGAGAAATTTCTTGACAAGTAGAGCGAATAAGGATTATCCTACATGTGGGTAGATGCCACCAAAGGGAAAGGTAACTTAAGTAGAGAGAACGGTATCTGATGAAATGTTTGATGAAATGAATGGCATCAGGCCTTTCTGCCCCTTTGGTGGGGAGCCATCCATCTGCACGGATGGGCTCAGCTGTCTTTGAGACTGACATGAGAAATGTTGACTGTGTCACACGGAATCACAGGTTTGAGTAGGAAGGGACCTTTGAAGATCACCTGGTGCAACTCCCTGCGATGAACAGGAGGACTGTGTCAAAGGCCGTATTAAGTCCAGGTAGTTGACATCAAGTGGCTCTTTCTTTAACCACTGATGTAGTTACACCATCACAGAAAGCCACTAGATTGGTCAGGCAGAATTTGCCCATGGTGAAGCCATGCTGGTTATCCCGTATCACCTCCCCCTCTCTCATATGCCTTAGCATAGCTTCCAGGAGGATCTGCTCCATGAGGTG
This sequence comes from Numida meleagris, assembly GCF_002078875.1. NCBI lineage: Eukaryota > Metazoa > Chordata > Aves > Galliformes > Numididae > Numida > Numida meleagris. The sequence continues at coordinate 62,217,998 of NC_034413.1, read as the reverse complement.
AGGCTAACAGGCTGGTAGTTTCCCGAATCGGCCTTTCCACCTCTCTTAAAAACAGGCATGGCATTACCTTATTTCCAGCCACCAGGGACTTCGCCTGACTGCCATGTATTTTCAAACATCATTGAGTGGCATGTGCATCCATCCTCTTCCCCAGGTCAGGCTTTTGCTGCAGAGCTGCCAGCCATGGTGTTCCTCTGGTTTTGAAGGCTACTGTGTGTTCCAGGCACTAAGTTATATAACACTCTACCATCTACCTGCAGACGAAGCGGATCACTTCTTCCTCTTTCAAAAGCTGAACTGCAGCAGCTGTGCTTCCAGCTGACTTGGCATCTAATGAGCCACCCACCCTCTGTCTCAGCATCCCTGCCCTGTAAGGGCAGCAGGACAGGAGCATGGCTGCTCCGAGCAGAGAGAGAGCTTAATGGGACCTGGAGAGGTGGCTTATGACCTCCCCAGCAATATCGAAACTGCACTGTGGTGTTACGACACAGAGCTGTGTGACAGTCACATCAGTGTCCAGGACCCCAGCCGTGGGTGTGGAGCTGCAGGCTGATTCACAGGGGCATGCACCTTCTTCTCAGAAGAGGAACTGTCTGTCCCTGTGCAATTAGCTGCAGACGTGCAAAGAGACTGTTTGATCTGCTTTAATTATAGGTTACTGCTATCCCTCACAAGGCTACAGATGCTCCATGAGCATCTGCTCCTACACTCCACGTGCCCAGCAGGTCAGCTTGTACCTTCTGTTTTCTGAAACAATAGAAACTATATTTCATTTCCATTCATATTTGTTTTCATTGCATACTGATAAACTGAGAGAAAAGAAGCAGCCACCCAGAGACACAGCTCCTATTCCAAATTACAATGAATGGAAAGTTCTCCAGGGCCAGCACATCCCTGTGTAGGCAAAAATACAGCAACAGCATTTTAGTGCTTTGAAAACAGCCACTCAGTTTCAGCTTCCCAGTCTCACTATGCGTGTTCTCCATGTTTCTTTCTTTCTGTATTTCCCCTTCAAACAAAACAAAGTGCTTCAACAACCAGAATCTACTGAACAGAAATGTTTTATAAATAGCAAGTAAAGGTGGAAGTGAAAGGGACTTCACAGACATAATGACCAGCTTTCTGGCTTCTCGCACAGGGAATAGGCTGGAGGGAAAATGTACTGATATTTCCAAGGAATTAATTAATGGCTGCTTTGCATTTAGAGATAGGTCTCTATTCTGGCACCAGGTGCGTGTTCTCATGTATGACAGGAAGACATCAGCATGTTAAGGGTGATGGCCCTGTAAGAAGAGGCTGGGCGACCCACCCAAGGCTGCAGTAATAGCTACCAACGCCTTCATGACCAGGGCAGGGCTGCGTGCACCTCTGAACGGTGGTGGTTGGGCAAGGACACAGCTCTCCATCAGCATTCCTGCAGTCCATAGAAGTGTCACGAGCTGAGCCAGGTGCAGAGTATGGAGAGCTGACTGCACGCAAACAGCGTGAGGTCCTAGGTACCCTCCACTGGCAATTTTAAGTCGTGTGAGCTTTTCCTATTATTGAGCATAGTCAAAACACGGAAATCCTCTGCAAAAGGAACAGTGATCCTCACCCAGCTCTGTGTATCACCCCTCTATCTTAGCTGATTTTTTTTTGTTCCACAGGGCAATTCTGAACAACCTAAACCTTAAACAGGTTTATGCGCAGAAAATGGACACTGCCTCATAACAAATAACATATGCTTCCAGTTGTTACCTGTGATTGGCAAAACACTCTCTGAAAACACAAAGACACTCCTGAGAATAATGCAGCATTAGTGGTAAGCACCGTTCAGCCTCAAGTATGGCAGCTGGGCCAAAGGCTTTCCTTTAGTACACATCCCCTTCTCAAAGATGTATTTATTGACACAAACACAATTAAAATAGCAGAGAGCCTTCAGGTTAAAAGCTTCGGTGATGCATCCCAAAACTTTTCTATCCCCCCTCCAGGAGGAAGATCAGCTTCCTTCTGTGGGATGTTTGTAGTACAGTCTGGCTAAGAGCATCCTGCAGATGTGATATCCCTGTTTGCCAATGACTTGCCCTACTACCTCTATAAAATCACAAAGGTCTCACAGAACCTTTTCCTTGCCTTTCAGCCTTGGTACAACGTACACAAGTGCTTAGTGCAGTCACTATATACAGAAAAATGGGCTCTGCTAGATATCGAGAAGAACCAGATAAATAGCTCTAGTGAATTTAAGCTCCTTCTGGCTCTCAGTATGGTGTATCTTGGTCACTCCACTAGAATCGATGGCTTCACACTGGAAAAAGTAGTGTAACACATCACAATCTGAGTAACCTTAGCTGTATTAGTCTTGTCTATAATACAAGTACATTAAAGCAACTAATTTTATTAAACCCTTTCAGAAATGCAGTTTCCCACTATTTAATGACATCACCTGCTAGGAGAAAAAATAAACTTTGTCTTTTCTGATCTAGATGATTTAAAGCACCTGCTGTGGTGCAACAACATTTGCTCCAGTAATTCACAACACAGGTCTGACTAGCAGCTAAGCACGCGCTGTCAGGACAAGTGTTTTTAATGTAGAAAGCTGCTACATTTCTTGGTAGTTGACACGCAAGCACAATCATTGCATTGAACGAGGTCATGGGTGGGAAGCAGTGACTGGGGGCAGCTTCCAGCTCAGCAGGAACTAGTTCCTCAACTTCCTCCATTGCTGCTATCACAAAGGTGGCCCAAACTCCAGTTCACCACCTGGTAAAACCAGAACTGGTGCTCTGTGTGACTCGTACTTAATTGGCAGGTATGTCCATGAGCGACGCAGACCCACCAGCTATCCTTTCAGCAAAGGCATTTCAAAACAGGCACACGTTAATGGAAAAAATAATGACAAGGATGATTGTCTCTACCTCCATGCTAGTATTGGGGTCAAGGTCATCACACTCTGATTCCTCTGAGCTGTTTGTCTCCTTGTTTGGCAGCATGAAGAGGAAGAAAGAGAACAAGAGGTTAGAGGAGAGATTGGTTAGACAGGGCAGAGCAGCACAGGGGTTGTGAGCATGGGAATGGGTAACAGGACAGAAAATGTTCCAAAGAAAAAACCCAACTCCAAACAAAACCAAACCAACAAAACAAGGAAAGCAAAGGCGAAGACATGCTTTGGCAAAGAAGAGGCAGTGATGCTGCAGGCCGTTCTGGCAGCACAGCAGCAGGGAAGCAGCAGAAGAAGCACCGTGACCACCATGCTGCAGCTACTGCTGCCCTGAGGCCGGCCCTGGGTGCGAGGGGCGGGTGGCCTGTAGCGGCCTTTGCACATGCCATCTCTGTTTCACTAGGCAGGCGTGACAGAAAGCCTCCAGAAAGGAAAACACTTAATCACGGGCTCTCCTGGAAGGGGGTGGATCCATAGTACATGCTCAAGTGCTTTCCTGAATCAAGGCTGGGCTTTGGTTGTGTCAAAACCACAACAAGCGTTTGCTTGCCTCTGTTGGGAGGGAAGGCCCCCACATTAGTCCCGAGCAGGCCTCATGGTCAGGTTATAGGGACGGATCCTCTGAGTTGGAGCACAGTAGTCAGGTACCCAGAGCAGAAGATGGAACTTAACCCCACCATTCTGAACCTTTTCCCTACTGGGAGATCTCAAAGAGAGAGACAGACACGGACACACACAGACACACACACAAAACCCTCTCCTGGCAAGATCCAGTCAGCATCTCTTCCCTGTCTGATAATAGGGAAATAAAAAGGTCATTGAGACCATCTCCTCTGAGCAAATATCTTAAATATCTCAAGGTTGAGAACCCCTTATTGTAAGCTGTGGGGAAATTTTGGCCTAAGGAAAACTCGTCAGTGTTAATAAGGCCATCATTTCACCCCGTTGGCTTTCTCACTGCTGCAGCTGCTCCAATGGTGCTGCAGATAGGGATGGATCAGAGGAAAATCAGACACTGTTTTCCCAATGTTAAAAGCAGTTATTTAACCTAATATATAGCTTTTTTTGGTTGTTGTTTAATGAAGATTACTTACTTGCATGAGGGATGCCAGGAAAAAGAAAACGTAAAACAAAGGCTGCATTTTATCTTGCATGCAAAAATCCTGCTAAAATGGATACTAAAAAAAAAAAAAAAAAAAAAGAAAAAAAAGATAACTGAAGTGGGGAAAAAAAAACAAACCCCAAATTGCCGCCCCCTCCCTCTCTCAGGAGAGGATGCTATAGGGGGTGAAAAGGATGGGAAGCAGGAGAGCGGCACACAGCTTTCAGATGGCCTTACTCACTTTAACAGAGACTTTGTTCCCCAGAATATCCTTGGATTTACGTGGCCCATTGGCTTCATTTTTGCCACTGCTCTCCTTTTCCGCCCGCTTTCTCATGCGCAGGGTATGCCATGAACATGACTTCCTGTTGTACCAAAAAACGCAGCAATCAAATGGCAAATCATAGTAGGAAGGAAGGATTTGGAAAGGGGAACCAGCATCCACGTTTGCGATTACTGCAGTTCCCTAGAAGGTGAAAGCCACTGGCAATATGCCTATCTCTATTTGAGCAATGAGAGTTGAAGTTAAAAAAGAAACCAAACAGTTCTGCAAAGCAGATGTTGTGCCACACTTGCTATTTAAATGCATGGAGCAGGAAAAAAAATCCCATGATGGAAGCAGGCAACTAGAACTTGGTCATCTGGTTTCAGGGACTTCGTCTTGCATTGCCACAAACAGAAATTTCTTTTATTTTTGCTACAGATTAAAGGTCAATTTAGACCTCAGTCTTGTTGGTTAAAGCAGTCAAACAAATGCAAATAAACGAGAACTGTTTTAATAGATTACACAGTAGAGCAAATTAAAAATTTTAAGACATTCAAGGTATTCTTCTCTACATGTTTCTCAGAAGATGAATAGCTCAAAAGATAGGAGCTACATCATTAACCTTCCAAGAGATAAGTCATTCCCTAGAATGACAAGCTCTGCTATGCCTCTCAAGACCAAGAATTTCCAATTAGTATAATATTTGATTTTGCCAATCTGGAGAGAGAGGATGTCAATCACTCCATGCTTTTTGGCTAGTATCACAGCAGGCACGATTTGCAGTACATTTTTCACCCCTCATTACTGCGCCTATGACCTTACTCTTGGAAAAAAGAAAAAAAGACCACGTCACCCTTTGTAAGAGCAATGCTGTGTTGACAACAGAAATTGCATGTCAAAGCAGACACAACAAAAAATCAAGAAAAAAATAAAACACTTCTCAATATGAATTTCATTTGGTTTAAATAGTGGGCAGGTTGGGGAGGATTTGGGAAGGGTTATGTCGTCCAAAGCAGAAAGCTTTCAAAACAGCAGTGTGATGAGCTGGGATCCAGGTTCAAAGCATCTGCCCACCTTTAAGTCATGCAAATTTGATTTGCATGTTTTAAGCCCAATGTTTGGCACATGTCATGTCTACAGTACCTTGATACATTTTACAAAGCAAGTTGCATGTAATCCAACGACCACCTGCGATGCCAATAAAACGCAGTATGTTAGCAAGGGAGGACTCAAAGGATGCCCCACACAGCTGATGTTCCCCCAAGAATGCTGCGGCCATTTCATAAGCATTTTTTTTGTTGTATTTCAGCAGCTGGTTGAAGCTGCGCAATAGCTCATTTTTAAGAAAGTAAAATAATGTTCTCACAACAACTGGCTGCACTGACATAAGACTAAAATGGTTCCTACTGTGTTTGTGTGGTTTTAACAGCTGGCATGGGCAGTTGTGTTTTTGGCACAAGGAGCACCAACATGCCCTGCACATCCCGGCCAGTAGGTGCTGCCTGATATTTGGGCATTTCTGGAGGAGGTCCAAATTAGGTGTGCAGAGCAGGGGATGATATCCAACACATCAAGACTGTGATATTGTCCTTTAAGTTGAGTCAAGGACATGGCTGATGGACTTCCTGACCTTCACCTATCACGATGCCAGCACTACTGCATCTACCACATATTTTGCATACAATATTTGTCAACAGAAGAAACAGTTTTATTACTTATACTAATGAGCCCACGTGACCTGACAGACTAGATGGGGCTGAAGATAACACCCGCTCCAGGTCATTTTTAACCCATATGACTTAAAGTGTTAAGTCAGTCAAGCATGTTTTTGTTTCAGGGTTGTTTTAGTTGTTTGAATCTGAAAACATGATTTTAAGTGTCTTTAAGTGTCATCGCAATGAGAAAGAGAGAAATGCAATGCATGTGCCTTTCAATTCTGGTAGGCCTTCCTGGCCCCAATTCTTATGACTGTATCACAGAATTTGACTGTACAGCTGCCATGAAACAAAAGTCTTCACCAGGAGCCTGGTGCTGGGAGTGAATCTAAAGGCACATGTTTGCAGAGCCTGGTCAGAGGAGGAGCCCAGGAATGGCTGTGGCACACATGCAAGAGACGTGCTGAGCAATTCCTCTGGCTTGACATGCGATTCGTAGCAGCATTCAGTTGTATCCCTGAGATCACTGTCTCATGGGTTGAGTCACCGTTTGTTCTTGACCAAAATTTTAGCAGATTTCTAATTATTATTTTTAGTGAAACTGCCACAAAATCTTTCCTCATATTCAGTTCTGTGCTTCAAGGCACTCGTGTAAGATAACAGAATTTGTAGCATACATCATGCGTTACCATGTAGTCGTTCTAGATGGTAAAAGAAATCAGTCGGTATTACTTGAAAAGAGGGTTGTACCTTCAGTATTTAATACCAAAAAACCACTTTCTTGCATTTCAGACTGACAAATTTCTAAAAATCAAGAAAGAAAAATATATATCCACACATTTGTTAAATAAGCAACAAAAAGTTATAAACAAAACAAAACAACAACAATAACAACAAAAAATCAAATAAAACCAAAACAAAAAAGGGTCAAACTAGTTCTTTTACCTCATTAAAACATGCTCATGGTGAAAATTTATTTTACATATTTAAAATAGTACATTTAAAATTAGTTACATGACAGGTACAATGATGAACATTGCGACTATCCATTATATTGCACAACCTGACTTCATCAATATGAGTTTGTTTCTTTCTTTTTAAATAGTGCAAAATACTTTATACAGGAATGTACTTGGATGGGGGTCTTGCAAACCAAAAAATATTTTACAAAAGGAACTGCGAACAGAAAAAAAAAGAACAAACCAAATGAAAAAAAAAGAAAAAGATACAAGCTGTACAAGAAAATTGCCATAGACAACAAAATCTCTCCTCTTAGAGAAGCGAATCTCAGTCCAACACAGGGCCTGATTATTTTTTGCCAGATGCTGTTATAACCCATATATAGATTAGTAACTTAATACAACATAAATATAAGTCCAGTCCAAGCAGGTCCATGTTGGTGTAAAATGGTGTAACACAAAATATGTCTTTAACCAACTATGGTTTTATTTCTCTCCAAAGGATAAACAAAACCCCACATAACGAAAATGAGCAGAACCAGAGCTATCCACCATGGCTGCCCGACGCTGCGTATTGACCACTCAGCTTGTTCCAATAGCACTGTAGATAAAAATCAGCAGGAACTCCCTACCATTTGGATTTATTTTTATTTTTATTTTTTTCCTCAAAAAATCCACATAGTGCTCCCAGCGAAGCCAACATGGCACTTACTTGATGCTTCCGTCGCTATTATCTGTGGTGGATTTAGTGAGGGGAGCCAAGATATTGCCAGGGATCCATCCTTCAGCAGCTGGAGAGTGGTCGTTTGCGGGCTGGTATACCAGGAACATGTTTTGCTGGTTGATAGCAAGGATCTGAACCACCTCTCCTTGATTCACACAGATCTCGTCTTCTTTCAGTGCATAGTAATCTTTAATCACCACCATGGAAGAGGTCCCATTGCACCCTCCCAAATCAGTCTGTGAAAATTGACACAACAGAAACGTGGTGAGAAGGTGGCAGTGAGGAACCTGCCTCTTCTGGCAGCAATCACAGCACTTCATTACAGCCTAACTGCACCAGGGAAGAAGATACAAAACACTTGATAGTGTTAAGGTTAGATATTAAGAACAATTTCTTTTCAGGAGTGGTGAGGCACTGGCATAGGCTGCCCAGGGAGGTGGTGGAGTCACCGTCCCTGGAGGTGTTCAAGAACTGTGGAGATGTGGCACTGAGGGATGTGGCCAGTGGGCATGGTGGGGATGGGCTGGTGGCTGGACTTGGTGGTCTTAGTGGTCTTTTCCAACCTTAATGATCCTATGATTCTATGAAAATTTGTAAGGGTAGAGAAGGACTTTAAGGATTAGCATGACTCTGACAGAAACCAGCTGCCTGCTTCCTATTAGATTTCACAGCTATTCCAGTGGTATAGTACCTGGCTGTGTACTGGTATTGTGGATGAACTATCTGTGTGGAACCAAATGTGGCAAAAAGACCATGAAGGCTCGCATTAGAAGCCAAAGTAATACACATTTCATAAATATAAATCTTACTGGAAGGAGGCTTTGGTCAGTACCAGCCAACAGCTGTGTCCAAACACAGCTGGACTGTTACTGACTCTTTGGTGGTTTCTGTGAATTGTGTCTGGTGTAGTGCACACACACCTGAATTACAACCTTCATTTGGCACTCTGCGGTCCAAACTGTTTAAACCATCAGAGTAGACCTGTTCAGGAATGGGTGGTTAATGGATGTTAGAGAAGCTTGGGTATTACTGCTGCCAGTACTGCAAAGGGAAATTCAGTTTACCCGATCTGCAAATACAGTGTCCTGAAAAACCCTGGGTTCGGCACTCCAGGGGCAGGCTCTGTCTCAGCTTTCTAGCTGAAGAGCCAACTGCCTGAACACCAGAACATTCACAGTCTGCATTCAATTTCAAACCACATTTCATACCATTGCTTCAGCTTGTTGATTGCTGTTGACCTGGTTAGCTGACAATTAGAGCTAACTTCACAGATAGTCTATGGTATGAGAAGCGGGCAATGAGATCATGTTTTATCAGATGAGCTCCGTACCTTGGTTTGTTCATACTTGTCTCCAGGCTGTTCATACCCTGTGCTGCCATTGGAGGTAGATATCTTCAGGGGTGGGAGAGATGGGTTACGGCTTGTAGCCTTCAAAGGCTTCTCAGACCCTACTGGAACAGAAGAATAGGGTCTGCTGTTGGGCTGAGTGACCCTACCGGCCTGGGGCCTCAGCACTGCTGTGCTACTTTCTTTGCGTTGGTACTCTATGGGAGACTGCAGCGCTGCAAAAGAGGACAAGAATTAGCTGTATGTTTCCAATGACATTGCAAAAGGATGTAGAGAGTGCATGGGGTGACTCAATCAGAACAGACACAGTAGTTGCAAAACAAACAGGCGCATAAAATGCCACCCATGGAAGCACAGGGTGCATTCATGGCCAGACAGGATGCAAGCATGTTGCGCTGTACTGTGCGTGAACTGAAGAGCACACTAAAATAGTTGCCATTTACAGCATACATAACTGCATTCATTGTCTTTGAAACTGCACAAATGAAATATCATAAAAACAATCCTGTAATAAAAATAAATGAAAGTCTGAGTAAGAGACGCACGGCTTATTTATAGTGATTTTTGCTTATCATCGGGAAATGTGGATCAAGACCCATAAGTCTCGTCTATATGCTCCCATGAGAGCTTGACTACAAAATTCTCTTCAAATACGATACACTGGAACTTGGCTCCCTATTGACTTTCTATATTAACTGATTTAGTTCAAAGAAATCAACAGAGATGATCAGCAAGTGAGGAAAAATAGATGGTACAATGATATTAAACCCAGCAGCCCAAACCTCACCAGAAAACAGCCGCAAGCAACATCAAACTGCTTCACAAGCCTTACAAAAGACTCTGCTTGTGAGAGAGTACCTTTTGTAGTCATAGATAGAGCTCACACTGGGAAAAGGAGGGATAAAAATGTCAGATGGTGAAAAAATAAAGAATGTCATAAGTTTGCAGGAGAAGGGACAAGGGCTAGGACTCATGTGGAATGGGAAAAAGACAGATTTACTAGGCTCAGACTCCCATCCCCAGACCTATGGGTTTGCTTTCTGCATGTCATGTGGCTTCAGTGGCAGATTTATAGGCAGTTAATGCTGTCTGTGTACATGCACCAGACTAAACCTACTGGAATGCAGGGAGACTCGTCTAGCAAGAGGCAGACAGGAGGACACAATGTCACAGCATCAGCCCAGCCGGGGAACCACAACAGAAAGAATGTCTTTCCCAACAAGAGGAAAAGGAAAGACAAACAGAAAGGCTCAGCACCACACAACATGTTCCCCTTCCAGAGAAAGGCAGGGCTGGTTCAACAAGAAACCACTTGATACTAGAGAACAAGAGACTAAAACAAATTAAGGAGGCCAGATCATTTTTTTCCTCAAAAAGACGGATGTTTTAACAGAGACCTGTAGCAATCTGAAGGACTGCTGGCTCAAAAGCCCATGCAGGGAGTTTATGCCACAGACAGAACCCATTTCACTCGCTTACCTCAACTGCCACTGAAAATGCTTTGGTCCTGCTGCAGACCAGCCACCGAGGAGGATGAAGGTTAGGGAGATGTTTGGCAGTGATTTCAATAATAATGTTTCACTAGTATACACAGTGGATTAGGCTGCAAGGTCTTTAGCAGCAAGACCTGAAGGAGAACATCTCTATCTTGAAACAGTTCATCCTATCCAGTGTTTTTAAAGGATACTTGGTTGAGTGTCTGATTGTGGCTACTAATTCCAGTTAGCTAAGACAGGGGTGCCTGGCTTCCCACCCTCCTGTTCAACATCTGTTAATGTTCTCACAGGCTCCTGGCAAAAATCAATGTCCACGTACTTGCTCTCTCAGGAAAAACTCATAAAACATGATAAAAAAAAGTTACAGATCAATGGCATTTTTTACATGAAGTACATCCATCAGAGACATACTTTCTTTACAGCTCACTTCTTAAAAGCAGGAGACAACAGTCACTATAGCCAATCATTTGGTGCACAGCCTGTTTCATAAGCTTAGCAGCTTTTGTTATTCCAAAGAAAAATATGGAAAGCTTGAATATTACAGTGCAATTGCACCAAGTTTTAGATGTATGAACTGAGTGTGAAGATACTATGCTTTGCACATGGTTCCTTATTTGTTAGGGCTTTCCTAAATAAATCAGAAAATGAGATACAGCTTGAACAAGAACTCACAGGGAGTATCTTGTTATTTAGTTTCTGCAGTGTCGGCTCAGCGTTGGTTTAATATGATTTTAAAGACAGAAAACATCCGCTTTAATGAATTGCAAAGCTAAAGAACATATTTAAAGATTAGTCAGCCTCAAAGAGATTACATCCTAAAAGCCACTTAAATTGTTCTAGACTGGACAAGCTTGACTGGATACAATACCATTTTCTTGGATCTTATTTATAGGTTTAAAGCAAATCCTTAAGCTTGTGTTTTAATATAAATCTACTTTTACTTCTAGCTTTAGAGATACTGAAGATTACCTTTCTAACCCATCAAATTATTTGCTGGAAGACAGGCTACGTAGGGGCTGCAAAGATGCTACAGTAGAAAAAGGGACTCACCGGACAGAAAATGCTGGGAAGATACGAGGGGATAAATTAAAAGGAAAACATGTAAGAAAGATGTGAAAGGACACAAAACGACTGCAGCAGTGTCTGTGGAGTCCTTTCTAGACTTAGAAAAAATTTCTGCAGCTAAGCATTACTGGCCCTCAAGTCAAAAGTTCAAAGTCAACTGCACTGCCACAACATCAGCAAGTTTTGGTACCACTAGTCAAATCAGGAAACTCAGGCTGTCCATCTCACCAAATCTCTTTATGGAACGGAACTATTTTGCAATGACTGCACAAGACCCTTTCATGGCCCAAGCCATGAAAATCAAACGTCAAGTTTTGGAATCATGTGAAACACGCTTTGTCTTCTCAACTCAGCCATAGTTTTCAAACCACTACAAACAGATTTTCTTTGTAACCTTGTCCCATTTAACTTCTGAGAAGTAAAACTATGTTAAATTAAAACTAAAAAACAAAACCCAAACCTGTGAAAATTCCACACTGAAGAAAGGAGAAGTTTTGTTTGGGTCTGAATTGAAAGAGACTCTTCAGATTTTGCAACAAAAAAATCCACAAAATAAAACACCCCAAATCAAAAAAGCTAACACACTGTGCCAAGCCAAAACGTTTTGATTCAAGCTAGCAAATTTCACTATAGCAATCATTTATTAAGGTTTTAAATATAGAATGTTTTTTTTAATGTAAGCTCAATTAAAAACAAAGTTTTGAAATGAATAGTTCAGAACAATTTGGAAATTAATTGTACAAAACAATTTTGGAGCTTCCAAAGAAATATTCCCGCTTTGTTGCTTCCAACAACAGACAAAAAGAGATACTATTTTAATTTTTTTCCTCTAGTCCTGGTTCCTTATTAATTAAATTTGATTCCTTTGTATTTTCAAAATCTGTTTTTGTTGATCGTGTCTGTGTTGTTTTTGTTTTTAATAGAAACAGAGCTTTAATTTGAAATATGATTTCAAACCACCCCAAATCTCTTCCTAAAGCAAAGCTGACATTTTCAGTGGGCCCCTGTTCATGCACAGCTCCTGCGGTTCCCAGGAGGCCTCTTTGCAGTGTCACTGAGCTGGTCCCTTTTCGAAGACCAGCTGATGACTTAAGAGACCTCCTTCACATGTACTCCGTGGATAGCACTTGACCCAGCCCTTACTGACAAGTAGACTGGGCTCTCATTTTCTCCATGGGTTTTTCCATATGAACAAGAAGTTGCTGAACCTTTTTCTCCTAGAGGGACCAAAATGCAAAGATTTTGAGTCCCACCTAGTGTCACTGTTTGGGAAACAGTGCAAAGCCCATGTACATACCATTCAGGAAATCCCTTTGTGTGTCCAGGACCTGGTTGATGTCGTGTACCCAAGCTTGCTGAATTTCTGGATTAGCTGCCTGTAAAATGACTCTCTCAGATGTTTCCCGGCTCATTAGAGCAAACCTGCAGGGATCATTGTCCACGTTTTCTTCAATGACAAGGTAGTTCATCTGAAACAAGCCAAGGTAAGCATGTGTTACACACAGCATGACTTAGCATTACTCAAGAATCAGAATAAAATTGTTGTGAAAAGTTCCTGAAAATAACTGAGTCCAATAACAGACCGTCAAGTCATAATCAAAAGAACTTGCCTCATCTAGATTTAGGGAGGTAAACTTTTAAGCTTAATAAAGCTTTGACAGATATACCAGACATCCATCTGCCTTGCCTTGAATTACAGTTTCTATTTTAAGGTAACATAGACTTGACTGATGAGCTAAAAATTTACTATAACCCATAAATAGAGTTAAACTGTTCTTATTAAGATGTTAATAAGGTCTATCATTCCTTCAATTTAAGTGAGTGTTTACATTTCTTATCCTTCATGGAAAGAAATTCTCTGTCTAATCACAGAAAATTAACATCTTAAATGGAATGGACACTGTACAAGGATATACCAAAAAAAAAAAAGAACACTGATGCTCCACGATATCTTATTTCTAGTGGAAGACACTGTCATCTGCATGTGTTTGCTTGACTTGACCATAGTCACAGATACTCTTCCAAGAAATCTCAAGGATGGGAATTTCATCTGATGTCCTGCAGGATACCATGTCCTTCTGGGCAAGCGCACTCATATCTTTGAATTCTCCTGAGTAACTCAAGTCTACAACAGTAAACAAGAATGGGCTGGCATGGCTTTTCTGCTTTAGTGGGCAATTCAGGCTTAATGTAACAGAAGCTTGACAAGGATGTTAGTTTACAAGATGCTTTAAAAAAGAAAAAAAAGAGTCTTGCCAAATATAGACATCTGTGAAGGCTATGGTCATAACATCCCTCTAGAAAAGGTCCATCTCCTATTGCTGTATCTGTCAAGGCATAGAGAGGTCTACTCCACATCTGAATGCTGTCCAAGCTGCGAGAACTGCGAGATGAAAGGAGTCTCTTCCCTCCCTTCTGTGGGCCCCTGTGGAGTCTGTGGAGCAGGCAGGAACTGTTTTGACATGGAGACAAGGGAAGGGGTGGACTGGGAGCTTGGACAGCGCTCTCCCTCATGTTCTGAGCTGCTTCTCCTCTGGCTGGCAACCAAAGCAAGCAAGTCAATCCTATATGACTCCAAGAAAAGAACTCGTAGATCAGAGACTACTAAGACTACTGTTGGTGTCTCAGGCAGACACATTTGCCAAGGCTGCCCATTTAAGTATTTTGAGAGCTTGAAAGGTATCCAACTGAGCAGCGTCCAAGAAGGGATGCGCTATTCCTGAAAGCTAACTATGCCTCACTGCATAAAGAAAGTTTCTTCACTAATGTAAAACATGATGATGAAGCTTCTGTCACTGTCCGAGTGTGACGGACCTTGGGGACACATATTTGGGAGCCTAATCTCCCTGGCAGACCAGAATGGCTGCATCTGAAGTCATATGTACTTTTTAGTCTAACAGAGACACCTCTGTGGCCCTGACATAGAGGGAAGAAATGGGATCTGTGGTGCTGGCTTGGTCCTCCTGCTGTGTGGGACCTCTCAGGAAGTGTCTCCCAGAGAACTGGACAACCACAATGGAAGATGGGATCAAAGTGTTGCAGTGGGAAAGCACAGGAGCACTGCAAAAGCAAGCAGAAGCTGCAGCAGGGTCTGGGAGCAGGCTGGGAGCGCTGCCGGAGCGCAGACTTCCAGCTGCAGTGGGGGAGATGCACGTGGAGCCACGGGGGATCCCACATTTGCTGCAGATACTCAACAGGAGAATGAGCTGTTTGCCAAATGGAAGAAAAGAGGGACTGGAAAATTATCACACAGAGATTTTAAAGCAACTCAGGCAGTGGAAACAGCATTACTTTAATAAGCTGTTTAACTAGAAAAGCAACCCATACCCTCGAGGCAAGCTAATTTTATTGACATTAGAAGAGATTTATTTTTCTCTCTTTATCTACAACATACAATTCAGGAATTGTTTCCTGCAGATAAAAGCCTCATTGTTATACATACAATAAACTGAAATAAAAATGATTCATGTTATTTCTATCTCCAAATTGAATCATGATTTAATTCAGCAGCAGGATAAAATCAAAGCTGCTCATCTAAATCAAGATTATTGTTTATTTGTAAACTTTAAGTTTTTCCTTTCTAGCTTATTACTTGGCTGAAAACTCTACAGAACACTGACTTGCAAATGGATATGCTTTTCAGTAAATGCTGCAGTTTCTGTCTGCCAAGAAGATGCCTATTATCTTTTATAACAGGTTATACGGTTAATATGCATTATTTTACCTGACACTGTTCTCTTCTGTTTCATACTAATGTATCATTTAAAATTTAGAGCAAATACAATGCATTCTCCCACATTTTGTTTTAAATGCACTTTGGGAAGGAAGTCAGTTCCAGACTGGTTTCTCAGCTTTGAATGATGAAGACATTCAGATGAACCTGTGACTTTGCTCTTTTACAGCTACAGCAAAGGCTGCTTTACTGAAAGAAGTGGAGCATTCAACCTCAGCTACATTCCAGAGGTGAATTCTGCCTTTGTTGAACAAACATAGAAACCCTTGAAAAAACAATAAACATGTTTTCCCATATTACTTTCAGTTTTTACTTCTAATCCCAGTCCCAAACTCTGGAAAGATCATTTTAAAATTAAATCAATTTCTTAAAGCTTTCTGAATAGTTTAGCTAGTTTTGTAATTCCTTAGCTACATTTTTATTTCTGTGGGTATTTTTGATGGGTTTTGAAATAGTTTCTATCACATGCAACATTCACATTTGTACCAAGAGTCCCGCCCCATTAGGAGCGGTATTTCCAGTAATGTCACATCCAGTGACTTACAGTTAGGCTTAAGATGAGGGTTTTGTTTCCTCCACCTTTTACGATCATGCTTAAAAGCAACTATTATATACTCACTTTTCCTAATGCAGGCTTTGTAGCCGTATTTGCTAACCCAGACCTATGTGTGACAGAGGACCTTCCCAGTAAATTTAGATGCTCGGTGGTTTATTTCAAGACATTGGTCTTAAATGGCTTCTGATCTACTGTAAACTCAATGCCAATGTTTTCTACAAATTGTTGTCCACCTATGACAGGACAGAGGGGTCTCACAGTGCAGAAAATTGGTGAGACTTCTCTATGTGACAATCAAACAAAATACGCATCTCCCACTCTTATTTCTTACCTTTATGCTTTTCTTGAACATGTAGCCCGGTGTTAAAGATCCTTTCCTAAGCAGCTCGCTGAAGATAACTATCTGCTCAAAGAGAAACACCCTACGTTCCTTTGGTCGAGACTGAACTCCGGAGTCCTGCTCTGTCACGTAGAAGGTGTCCTGCTGCAGCAGCTTGCCCTGGGCCGTCAGCTTGCCCTGAGGAGCAGAGCCAAGGCACCAATGTTACAAATCCTGGCCCTGCATGGTCCCATGAGATGATCTTCTATACTTTGTGCAGTCCAAGTTTCCCAAGCAGCACTGAATTTATGTTGAAGTATATACCCTCTAATTTATCTTTTAAATCAGGAACTCAGTATAAGGAAAATAACACAAGGTGTTATTTTTTTAACTGTCATTTCCACTGTATATGCATGTAAAACCAAAAGCAAGTTGATGCTTTTTTTGTACTTAATTTCAAACACTGTTCTCATTATGTGGTTTGCTGTTGTAGTGCCTCGTATCTACTCTAGTCATGTGTTCTCCTCCCCCCTCAAGCAAGGAATCGGACACAACATCTCAGGACATGTAGTACAGGATGTATGTTTGCAGGAATGCTATGATGTATAACAAGGTATGAGAAACTGGTCTTTGGAAATAAGACCTCTCTCATCAGGTCTGCCAAAGACTACACCATTTCAGTTACAACCCCCAGGTTGTAGCCTGTGGCGTTATAACTCACAAGTCCCCTTCTGGATGTGCCATGCTAGGAGGGAGCTGTTGAGATGTTAGTGCTCAGTGACCTTACTAACAGGCAGAGCAGTCTGGTTCAATGTTTATTTTGCTCTGACAGCACAGATAAGAAGTCTAATTCAGGCTTGCAGAAGCTTTTACAGATCTCGCCTTTTGAAGAAACACCACCTTTATTGTTACAAGTTTCGAATGACAGGTATATCACCTCCACCTTTGAAACCTCACCAAAGCATGCAGCTCACCACTGGAGAAGGACAATCACCAGATAAATAGCTTGAGGTGGGGCTGATTGTGGAGACAATCACAGAAAGACAAAGCACCTTTCCTAGCCCGGCTGTTATTACAAGCAGAACGTACCTCAAAGCCTTGGAGGCGACCCAGGTTCATCATATCATTGCAACGTTTTGGTACAAGGCACATTAACTCAACTGCTTTCTGTTAAGGAGAACAAAGGTTGCATTGGTAAAGGGTCCCTAAAAGCAAAGTGCCAAATAATGAACTTCAGCAGCATGATCACTGCTAGATGGTATTCACAGCAAAGTCCTCGTGTACTTGACATTTACGGTAATGTCTAAAAGAGGACTGTGCCTTCATTTTTTACTTCTGGCTTGATCTAAAGAGAAATACCACATTTAGAATATCAGCAGGACTTTCAGCTATTGTCAAATACCGCAGTTTGCATTTCTCCATATAAAGGGCCTTATTGCAGCACCGCTATCCAGGCCATGAAAACGTACCTCTATTTCAGAGCACTCCAGACCAGCTTTTTCACTGTACCTCAGGAAGTCCTGGAGAAAGCAGAAACGTTTGCATTAAGGCACTTCAGAAAGAGAAAAGAGAAGACGCCAGTTTTAAAAAAGAAGAAGCACATTTATCCAGTGATTTCTGATAAATTCATGTTTAGAAGTTACTTTATATAATACCCATTTTTATAGATATGGAAAAGGCATGTGGATGGTTGCTGAAAACACCACAAAAAAAAAATAGGCAAAGCTAGGATTAGCCCTTGGGAATGCTGACTTGGTCCCTGGCTTAAGCCACGAGACCACAGACACTTGAAGATTTTTTCTTTTCCTTTGGGCATTTCAGGGAACGTGCTGCTGTCTCTTTACAAGTGTGCAATTACCAAACTGTAGGCTGACGGCAGCCTGCTTGAGATTCATTCAAAACAGAGGAGAAACCACCTCAGAGCCCCGGTACTGCTGGAGATGACAGAGCATGGTTCAGACATGCCTAATTTTGGATATTACCTTGAGACACCTAGGCATGGATTTTCAGAAATGCTGAGTGATTGGCATTGTGGGAGAAGTCAGCAGAAGCCATAGCAGTCAGACTTGGGAAAAAAATTACCATGGACTCCCTAGATTTTCAGACCAGAATATTGTGGAAATATTCAGAAGAGAGATACATTCAGAAATGAAAGCTGCAGTGTTTAATTAGAAGAATATCATTCAGCACCAAAGAATGGCTTTGTTTGCACTCTTCCATGCATATGTTGCAATTTCCAAAGTTTGATTGCGAGTTTGCTCTGAAATTTCAGAAGATGAAAAGTCCTATTTGAAGTTTACAGAAATATTCCAACAGAAAATAAGAAAAGTCTCTGATCATCATCAGTTACAACCAGCTCCCACAGATGGGGCCCTCCTGCTCTCTGGGTATCTTTCACAGGACTCAACACTGTATAAACCCATATATAAACACTCTTTCTTCCTAATCTGATGAAGTTATTCCTCAGTTAAAACTAAGGCTGATTCAAAATGACAGCATCCAAGATGCAGAACCAAGTCCAAACCGCATCTTTCCACTCACCTTGAGAAGAAGCTGATATTTAGTTATTCTCTGGATGGGTTTGATCAGAAAGTCACTGATGGTCAGCCGCTGGTTTATTTCCTGTTGAACCTCCTAAAGATTGAGAATTAAAAAACAATTGCAAACAAGCACAGAGTAAAGCAGAGAACATGATAAAATGTCTCCGTGGAGACTTACTTCTACAGAAAGCTGATCTGTTCTTAATCTTTTGTTTGCGAGAGTGAATTTCAGAGGATTTAAAAGTCTGGCATGTCCTATCTAGGCAGGGACTGGGTAGAAGTCATGACCGAGCTGGAAGATATTTGGAAGCATAAGATTCCTTCCTCCCTTAGAGCTCTCTCCACTGCAGCAGGGATTTGCTCACAAACAAGTCCTACAGAACACGCCTTGTGCCCTTGGGTGAAACAAAACAGCTTTCTGTACTTAAACAAGCTTCTGTCACATTACCATCTAAGATATTATGTGTGTCTAGTCCCAAAGACTTCTTGAAACAGACAAAGTTATTGGAGGTTTATGAGAGGCACCACCCAGCTCCAATGACTTTTACCTCCTCCTCTGTAGATTACAGATCAAAAAGTCTGTTTTATTTATTTTGGACAGAATTCAACACAGTTGTGGCACTCTGAGGATAACAGACAGTAAGTACTGGATTAAGTAGTTATTAGAAATTAACGACATGAGAATTTGAGACAAACAGAAGAACATTTTTCCCCATAGCAGAGACTTCAGCCGCACTCACAATATCAACATCACCTGGAGTTTGTTTAAGACAAACCTCACAGGTTACAGCATAGTCTACTAAGACTCACAGATGTAGGTAGCAGTAATGTATAATGAGCCATGCTTACCTCAAAATATGCCTCATACTCAGCTACTATATATTCAGATCGTGGCTTGTTTTGGCAGTACACCACATACATGTGTAATCGCCGCTCCTGTGAAAGCAAGATGCACAGCAGCCTGGTGAGATATCGGCTGCTATCCTGTTCTGCTTTTAAAAGCTGGCAGAAAATTGCCTAGATGTTCTGTTTGGTCATCTTTATTTTTGGTTTAATCAAAGATTTACTGATATGGGAATGTAAATCGGCAGCTGGTTCTTTTCTCCACTTCTGCCCCTTCAGCAAGGGGAGGTTCCCCTGGGGGGCAGCCACTTAATTGAGAAATCAATTTCCCTCCCCCCCAAAATAAGAAGTCTACAAGAAGCTGATGATAAATGCTTGGGGAGAATCCTGAAGACAACTACAGGTTACTCTGTATACATATCAAGTTTTGAACGCCAAAGTATCAAGTCGACACAAGCAGATGTTTTGGGACAGGAGTCATCACACCCTAAATGATGAGTGGACTAAAAGATAGGTAACCAAATAAAACTTACATGTTTAATAAAAAGCTGTGCTAAACGGTCATGCTCCTGAAGACATTTTTCCAGTTCAGCCAGGAAAAAGCTGAAAGAAAGGATATCAACATTTCCAACATTTCAGAAGACTTTTTTAGGTCATCCCAGCAGCAAACCAGTCATCCATCAGTAATATATCAATGCAATTTTGGCTATGGTACTCAATAATAAATGAAAAGAGAAGCCTGGCTTCAGCCCTCAGTGGTGGCATTTCTAAAACTGGATGAGAGCTCTGAAGCATGGAGGTCTTATCTTGCAAACTATCCGCTCTTCTTTATTGTTACACTTACAGAGGTACAAATGTTTTTATACTGCCAACCATTATCTAACTGCATTCCTCCCTGAGAACTTATAAAGTACAACTCTTCTGTGTATCTAAACATTTGCGAAGACCCAAGTGACAATTTACAAGGAGTTCTCAGTTGCATGAGCAGATACAGAGTACTGGTCAACATGAAAGAGACACACAAGCTTCCACTTGAATAAACAGATCACTACTGGCATGCTCTATTTTACACTGTTTCTCAGTATCCTACTGTTAGTTATATTTGTAAACACAGCCTCTGTCTTGACCTGCACCTTTGGTAGGTGCCTGCTTGAATGCTTAAAAGTGACATAAATGCAGCTCAACCGAATTTTAGAAACACTGATGTTTTTCTAACGGGTAGGTAAACCCTGACAATCTCCTTTTCCATGATATTCCCTTTTCACTGCAGGATTTCTCTCCCAAATGCCTCCGTAGATTTGCTACAGTAGTCAAATGCAGAACATATGCCAGCAATGGTTTGATCCCAGGAAATCCCAGAGCCTCAAAAAAAGATGCAGGTTGAACATCTGTCCCAGCTAAACATCCCTATCACTGCCACCAGCTACAGCTCCTTCCATAACTCAGTCTTGTATGAAAGTTAAATTCCTCTGCATTTTAAACAGACTTCTCGACCTAGATACGCAGAACCAAAAATAGGGACTCTCTCTCTATGTGTGATAGAAAACTTGCATCATCACACTGAAACAATGAATGACACTGGTAAAAATATTCTGCTGCTGACACAAACTTAATATTTTGTGAATATTTTTCTGACATCTTTTTGTTTTATGCTTGCAAGAGCTGCTGTCAGAAGCGGACCATGTGAGAGGCACCCAAGGGATGTGTGATGGCAAGGACACCGTGATTCCTTGGTGAGGGAAATGTCCAGAGCAGAAGGAAAGACAGTGAGGCAAAGTCCTTAGGAAGTTGTGCCCTGAATGACCTGCTAATTATGTTCAATTAAAGGCAATTTAGATGTATGGATATGGCATACCCCAATCCTTCATGAACAAGTGGTTAGAAAGGAGCTTAAAAATGAACCAAACCAACAACTTACTCTTTGTGCCAGTCATAGATCTGGTGAATATTGCCAAACACTATCTTGTCTTTCCCTTTCATATCTTCAGAAACTCCCTTTTCTTCTATTCTCTTCATGAAGCCCTTAAGGATTAACGATCAGTGATTAGCAAAGGGTTCACTCGAAGGGGGAGCATAATTACACTCATTTTGTTCAAGCAAGTAAAAATTTAATGCCTTTTTTCTTTGAATATCTATTTATTCTGAATATCTGCAATAGTTCTACAAACCTTTATTAGATGTCATTGAAGTGACAAGTGCAATTAGAAGATAAAAATTAAACAAAAGCTTTATCATGCTCTTGGCTTCGCTGGTAAGAGGCAGAAGCCAGACTCTGCACAGACAGAATTTTTCTATTCATCACCATGAGTATTTTGTGGGAGCACAAAGCCACGCAGCAAGTTTAAAGAGTCACATGAATAGGATTTCTCACACCTCCTGAGAGTTTCTTTATAAGTCTTTGGAGCACTCTAGCCCTGTCAGCTCTGCCAGTGGAGCATGAGGTAAACAGAAGATAACACAAAGTTCTTCAAGTTTGGAAGCTCTTGAAAACTGCTGTTAGATGGGCTGATAATTCTCCTCGGACTAGTGAATGCCAGAAGCATTCCCAAAAGCCTACTTCAATCAAGTGCCTCCAGTGCTAAGTCCTTGCTGGGAATCAAACCAGAACATGCGTGTGGGTTGTCTCTGGCAGGTGATCCCTAGGGATGAGCCAGGCCTTTACAAGTTGAAGCTTACAAAACCATGACTGTTTTTGAAAAAATGGTGGAAAAAAACCCAAATTCTCTAACCATAATCCACTGGCCACACACACGCCTCAGAACAGATCCAAACCCAACCTCTGGGAAGGCACTCAAACACAGGACCATAGTCCAGGTGCAAACTCAAGGCAAGTGTTACCATTATGCAATAGTAATTTGAAGTGAGGCTCGCTGCACGACAGCAAGAATGGAACAAAAGAAATGGAAGGGGCATAAATTATTCTCCACCACTGCTCTCAGGGCTGCTCTGCAGCAGGAAGAGTTTGTCACAAGCAGGGTGGCCAAGAAAAACCTTTGCACACTCGAGTTGAAACCTAAAATACAAGATTTGTTAGATGGAAACAAAAACAGTTTCCAATGGCATTTCTTCTTGTTTCTGTCAACATGAGAAGGGGACCATGGAAGCAAAATAAAGCAGTTTGTTTCTCATGCGGTATTTTTTGTTTTTGCCACTTTTCAGCACGCTGTTGGTTAGTGGGAAAACATTTTGCACAGCAGGGTTTGCTTCAGCTCACCTCCACAACAGTTCCCAAGTCTTTGACGTAGTCTTTTTCAGTCTGGACCAGTTCATTTAAGACAAACCTAAATTAAAACAGAACATACATCTATTTGACCACGCTCCTGGATGTTACAGTTTGCTCCTTACCACGTATCACCTCCCAGCAAATATCCACCAGCATCCCAGGAGACGCAACCCGACTCACTCTTAGCTCAGTGGAATGAAAACGACAAAAAATGTCACATTTCAAGCCAGGGTAGTTTCAGCGCTCTTATCTAGATCATCTTTCCTTTGTTCCCTCTTTCATACCAGGTCCTTGGGCACAACAAGGTGTTTGTGCTTTGAATTACCCATCCCTGCCCTCCTCTCCTCCATGCAGCCGTCCGTTGGCAGTGGGGACATTTCCCAACCCATTTTGAAGCAAGGAGGAAAGGATTTCTTGCCCCAGCTCAGTTTTCATTTAGAAGTTTCGAACACTTGGAAAACAAATCCCCCCTCCTGCCTTAACACAGAGCTTAATCTGTCAGACTCAATAATCTTGTGGGTGTGCGGTGATTTACACTTATCTGATAATCCTGGGTAGGAGAGTTGGCTAATGAAGGCCTGGTGCACACAAACAGCACAAAACTAAAAAAAACCCTCCTTTTTATGTCAAACTGCCTAATCACATCATGTTCTTTTGAGGACAATTTCAAAAGTTACAGCTTGCTGCAGTTTTCCTCTCAATTACGCCAATACATGGATTTGGCACATGACAAATAAACTCCATCTGTGCTCAAGCTCGCTCTGGCAGCAACAAGGCTAACAAGATAGAGGAGTGCTTTCATGTCTAATATCTCTCCCCTCACATCCATCAGCAGGCCGGCCCACTTGAAGCGATAGGGCTAAGGGCGAACAGTGCTAAGATAAAAAGAAAAAAAGAAAACACAGGCTGGCTTTTGGCTCCAGCACAACAGCAGCCGAGGTGTCCTCTGCTTGGATGGAGCAGAGGAGATGCTTGGATGTGTGGTGGGGGGAGGTCAAGCAGCTCCTTCTTTGTGTAGGAGTGAAATCCAGCCCCCTGGGCAGAGGCCAAGGCTGGCAGTGGCGGTGCCAGATGCTTGTGCTCTCTGCAGCACCCTGCCAAGCTGCGTGCCCGGGTAGTAAACATGAGCAAGACAAAAGACTGCTCTTTGGCAAGGCAGCAGCATGCAGCCTGGACGAGCATGGCCCATTCCTCTGGCTGTAAGGGTACAGCTGGCCAAAGCCTGCTCTAAGAATGAAGGCAGGGGTAGCAGCCAGTGCTGCAGTGTTAGGTGGGCAGGTGTGAATCAAAGCTTGCTGTGTCAACCAGGTGTCTGCCAGGTGAACACACTAAACCTCGGCTGGTTTCCTAAAGCCTCTCTGGCGTGGGACTCTGAAGGCAGTCCCACACTTCAGGTTTCTACGATGTATGCTGCCAAAATGTTGAGTTCACTCAACTAATCTGATGACACAGAGCGAGGCCAGGCAGGCAGTTGTGTGTTGACTACACAACAGTAGTTAAAATGGCATTAAACACAACAAGGATAGAGCCCTCTCGCCTCTGAATAAGTTTCAGCATTTGGATATCTTGGTAACCCCACATTAAATCTGCACTGACCAACACTACTCAATAAGAGTACTGGACAGCAGGTGGTAGGTGGATGGTTGTACTCAATGGTCTTAGAGGTTTTTTCCAACCTTAATGATTCAAGGATTTTATGGTTCTATTAAGACCACTGTCTTGCTGCTCACAGAAATGCAGCAATCGGGGCTGATGGCTTCTTAGTGCCAAGGCTAACTGCTGACACATGTTGCCAGAGGCAGGAAATTAGTGCCCATGCCTGTGCAAGGATTCAACTGCTGTTTTGTGGGAAATGGGGGTCACAGCTCGAGTCTGGAGCTGCCTAATACAGTTACAGAATTAAACACAGTGAGAGACAGAGATACTGAGCACAGACACCAGGGAGCTGGAGAGGAGACAGATGTCTTGTGCTGAAAAACCACCAGCAGGTGCTCCCATACATCCTGGCATTTTGGAAATCTGGACGGAGGCAGCCGTGAATTACATGAAACACGCTGCCAGTCCCCCTGCCAGGAGCACTGCGAGTCAGAAACGCTCCTGTACTTACAGTGCGCTTACAGTGGCAAGGTCTCTGCCCTAAAACGCAACCTGAGTCATATCTCATGAATGAATGGCTACCAGAAAAAAGCAAGGGCTTGAAATAGCATCTGTCAGCCTGCACATGCATCGGAGGTAGGCTACAATGGTGATAAATGTTGAAGGCACAAGTATTATTTTTGTTGTATTTATGAAAGTGCATAGAGAACTTTAAAAAAACGACCTTCTTAAGCTGTCACCCTTTCTTTCCTCTCCCATCACCAGGAACAGAGGAGTTTCATTTCCGAAATGAAACGTTTTCTTCAAAAGCATTTTCCCACCACAAATGCCTCTGAATTCTGCCCCTTCCTTTGCTAGGGCAAAAGATCACTATCTCATTCAGAAAATCCTCGTGGGGCTCTCTGCACCCTTCCTCGAAGGTCAATATATCCCCGTTTGCGAGCTGATTTCACCTCTGGCAACTCTGTAATTAAGAAGTCAAACACCTCAGTAATTACAAGTGTAAATGCCCAGAGGCTCCTACAGTAACACGTATTTGCTATCTGGGGTAAAAGCTGTGCATTTTAAAGAGGAAATATGAGCTTCCTGGGTGCAAAAATGCTTTTCTGAAGTATTTTTTGCAGGCTAAGAAGAAACAGAAGCAGCAGAACAGTTTTACTCCCAGTTCCTGCTGACTACAAAGTATTCTTTCCATGCAGCTATGTGTCCTCGCTGGGTGCATATTTCAGAAGTAAGAACCAACAAGACAACTTACATCCTGCCTCTCATTGCTTTGGCTTTTTGTTCCTCTTCAAGGTTTCTTGGGGGAGTTGAAGGCGTCATTCCTTCATTCAAGCAGCCAGTGGCATCTTTTAAGCTGCCTCGGTAAGATCCTCCTTCAAGGGTCTAAAAAAAACCCAAAAAACGATAGAAAAAAACATTGTCCTTGAACTCCAGCATCAATGTTACCTTCTGTTTCAAGTCAATTCTGCAGTCAACAGTGCAGTTTAAAACCGAGCGGAACATTCATCAGTACTTTCCCATAGGACTTAGTGAGACACAACCAAACTGGTTTTAAGTTGATATAAACCCTCTTCCTCCAAACGAGGCATTAAACCAGAGATGTCCTTTTGCCAGAAGGCATAAGATGTTCCAGTAGCCCCAGGATGAGAAAACTCTTCCAAATTCTCTCAAAACAACCTGAAAACATCCCAGTGTCACAACCAGACCCAAGGTTAGGCTACACGTGGCCAGTCTTTCTCTGCCAAAGACTGAGTAAGAATTCCTAGCAGCAAAGTAAGACACAAAGTGAAACAAACAGATGGGTACACAGTAACATTCCACAGTGATTAAAGTTTCCCCCAAACTCCTGGAAAGTAATTGCAGTTGACCCAACAGTACACATGGGAGGGAGAGAAAAAGAATCCTCTGAAAATACATATAACCGGGTTAATGTAATACTTTTAATTTTTTTAGTCCCTTGATGGACTAAAACTATTCTGAGTAAATTTTTTGGGAATGTCCTTCTCAGTTTCCCATGCACTAAAGAGATCCTTCATCACTTACTCTAATGGAGCATCCTATGAATACAGACTACCCTCACATACCAACATCTCAATCAAGGAGGATGCCAAAACCCTCTGAAATGAGTCACTAGATAAAGTGGCTTGCACAGAGTTACTGTAGTTCAATAATCGCTGGTATCTTTTCTTTGTGTTGCTTTGACCCTCTCCATCTTTCCACTACACAGAAGGAAATAAACCTTTGTAGGCACATCATAACACTGCTTTAATCCTGCTTTGTTAATCAAGTGAAACTCCCTAAAAGCAAGCATTTATCTGATTTTAGAGGTCCTGGGGCATGTAGAAAAAGGAACAGCTTTTACATTAACATTTTGAATTGTTTGGGGGAAAACTTAAGAGAAGCCAATATATGAAACAGGATATCATTCCTCATCCAACAGACATGGGACCACACATGTAGAGTGAACAATATCGAAACAGGGTTAATAAAAGCACAGCAGATGAAGGTGGAAAGCAAGGAAACCAGAAACAGAGGCAGACTGTAAAGCCCTTCCTCAGAGCCATGTTGTTTTCACAGCGCTAAACTTACCAGCTTACTTTTGACCAACTGTTCTATTGCACTGACAAGATCCGCAGCAGTTGGGACATCGGAGGAGCTCTGCCGAGCAGCTAGCAAAGAAGAGGACTGCAAGACACCAGGTTGCAAAGGAAAAGTTAGCAGGATGAGAAGGGAGCAGGAAACCAGTGGTCAGTGAAGCAGCTTCTGAGACAGGAGAAAAATGAACGTAGAAGGGGAGCAGGAGGGTTAGAGAGCCACATGCATGGTCAAGTGAGAGAATTTTGCTGTATCAACAAGAACAGAATTGCCAAGTCTGGCTGCACATCCCTTTGCAGCATTTCCAGGGCCAGGAACCAGGGAGTGGCATCAAAGAACTGAAGTTCATTTGCAACCAGCTTACAATATTCTGAATGTCTGTTGGCTCCTCCTTCCATGGATACCTATGGTCTTATGTGTAGTCTCCAGAAAATTGATCTTCTTACTGCAGATGTAAGAAATTACCCCCTCCTCCATACACGCATATTGAATAAATGCAATAAGTGAAGGTACACATGGAATTACAGGTAATAGAGGCGAGAAAATCATTCCTCCCTCCTTCCTTCCCCAAAGATAATTGCAACTCCACATGAACTCACAATGACACCTCACACTGCAACTTCAGCCATCCAAAATCTGTATCTTCTCCCTCTCTGCAGTCAGTGGAGAGAAAATGCCCTTCTGTATCTCATCCATCCTAGGTACTCAGTGCACTCTTTGGAGATGCTGACTTATCCCCACTGACATCAGTTTCACTGATATATTTCTGTTTGTCAGTCACTGGATTTGATTTCAGGTGCCTGACATCATGTAATGTTTTTGGACATCTCCACATTCAGGCTGATAGCTGCCAGCTGCACAAACCTCCTGAAATGCCAAGACATCATCACGGTGATGCCAAAAACTTCTCCATGCCCAGTGAAGGCTGGCATCCTTGCCAAGTGCTCAGCTTCAGCGTCAGGTCTGTGCTCTAAATGGGGTGCCCTCTTCACCCCTTGGTCTTTGTCCTAAGAAACCTCAGTCTGCAAAACAGTACTCTGATGATAGCTATGGGAATTGGTGTTTACTGGTATTTGTTATCTCACCTGTATGTATGTTTATGCTGAACTAACTCCTAGCACTGACTAAAACTCTAAACCTGTTGGCAATCAGCTTTTGGCAGACAGACACAGACTAAACATGGCTAATTCTTTAAAAAATCCGCATTAGAATTATGAAAAAGCTGATTCATCTCTCAGCCACTTGAGAAAGGTCTTCTGGAGAGGACCTATTTCAGCGGAGTCATCAGGCAGGTGCCAAGCAACAAGAGATTAAATGGTGCTGGGCAATAAGTGGAAAGGTGATGGCAGGAATTAGGCAGTGGGCCATCTCTTCCAGCAGCCCTTTGGTGAGTGACACAGCCCCAGGACACAGAGAAAAGGCAAAGGAGACTAATTTCAACCAGAAGCCTCATGACAGAGCAGGAAAGTGAACAGCGTGCCCCTTGTAGTCTCATCTTTCACTCAAATAATACATCTAATCAACAGTTCTAATTACAACAACAACAAAAATTACAGGTAATCAGGCTGGTAATTGAGGAATTAGGCTGGTAATGCAGGAAACTCATACAAATGGAAAAGCTCAGAGAGCAGGTTTCATCTGCAATGCAGTGGACATGTCTGGGATCAAAAAGGCTGAGAGCAGACATACTGGACAAACACGTTGACTATTAACTGTCCAACATAACCCCCTCTTGTGGGAGGAGTCCAACTTTTGGGGGCAATGAACAGCTGTTGCTCTCACTTGTTTTAACTGAAATCGCTCAATATTTCTGGAAAAGTAAATAACAGCAGGATTTTAAAGGGAGCATGGGAACATTTGCTGCCTAAGAGTCTTTGGGGGTAAAGTAAAACACTTCTGTGATTGCCAAAAGAGCCTGGCTTGCGCAGGGCAAATTGAAAAATGGCATTTCAATTCCCTACTGAGTAAATCATAAATTTCTAATATGAAGACATGTGGCCATTTCTGGTTATTTCTCCAAGAGCAGCAAGGCGTTGTCACTGCTGTCTTGCACATGGGCACTGTGGATGTCCCCTCCTGCCACTGCTTCTTCCCCAGTCCACAGGCCATACATACAAGCAGTAACAGGCCACGATCAATATCTAGGACCAAATGAACACAGTTAAAGAGCTTTTGGCTCCAGAGTGGCTCAGACATTGCTCACTCGGTGTTTCAGCGCCAGGGAGTTCGGGACATAAAGAGAACAGGGGAAGAAAAAGGGAGCATAAAAGGGTCTCAGATGCTTCATGCTCTATTTCACCCTCTCTTTTAGGACCAAGTGAAGAAATAGGATGTCAAAATGCTCTGTAAAGCTCTGACATCTGGAGAGGAAAACAGTTTAGTTACACAAGATTGGTGCTGTCAGAAATGTTTTTATGGAATAGTGAAATGACACGGTGTGTAAAAAATCAGAAGTAATGACCAGAACAAGAGCAGGGTTTTGCTGTTTTGTTTCGTCTTGCTTTTTTTTTTTTAAATAACAATCCCCAGACATTTAGCTAAATGCCCCCAAGAGCAAGCCAGCAGCTCTTGTGCTGGGCATGGATCCACCAGAGCAGCACACGCAGTGCTCAGAGGGCAGCAGTCCGCGCCTCCAGATGCTTCCTTCTGGCCTCGCTGCCACCATGATGTTGTAACATTTCCTGACAGATTAGCAGTGAGCCCCCGAGCCCTTTCCTCCACCACTCTGCTCTTTAAGTCCCACAGACGTTTTCTCTAAACTCCTGCCTGAACCTTCCCCAGGAACATTCTGGGTCATTGTGTTTGGGATGGTTTTTTTTGTTTTTGTTTTTTTTTTAAACATTTTATTAATCTCCCCTATCCCTGCTTCTTGGCATGCAGTAATTACAATCAGAAGATAGAGATACAGAAGTGGCAGTGCTAAAAACAGATGCCAGCAGGAAAGCAGGAAGCAGCTAGACGGGGGGATGGATTTTTGCAAGGGAGACGCCAGCACTGCGAATGGGCAAAGAGCACATGTGCAGATGGGGCCTGTGCTATCTGAGAAACACTTTCATAACCAAGTTCACAGATTCTCAGCTCAAGTACAAAACAGTAATTGAAGGACTCCATGAACAACTGCACCATCTACAGCAACAAATTCCAGATGGAACACTCTACAGACCCCAAATAACAGCTGAGAACTATGGCTGACAACATGGTGCTCACAGACCAAGGGCCTCCACATCCCTGGGAGAAACTTCAGGTCCCTTGGGGGCCTCTGAATTAACTGACACAACTGCCACATAACCCAGAAACACCAAATGATAGGACTGGGTAAGACTTCCCACCTGAAAGTTTTAAAGCAATTGAGAGCAGAGGGTGTATGGCGGGACAATCACACAGAAGGCCCGTGTGCAGATCACAAGTTATTTGGCTCTTGGTAACGGTGGTATTTTGGATTCAGGCAGACTCCATCCACCATCTGTCCTAGTCCTCAGGCCCAGGCTGCCATCAAATACCACTTCTGCTGCAACTGCCAGCCACTAGCGACATGATTCTATGATTATGTCATTCTATGTCAGTTTTAAAACCCATGTGGAGAACACACACGATCAGCCTGAGAGGAATTTCTGACCTCACACAACACAAACACACAACACCTGTCATAAAACAAGGTAGCTAGGCTAAACTGTTCATCAGGCACTATATGTAAATCCAAAAAGGTATTAGGTTATGATTCACACCTAGATGTCTGTTGTAAGCACACATCTAAGCCCAGATACTAGAAGACCTCTGTGAAATGACTAGGAGACAGCTACATGAAAAATGCTTTAAGAAAATGTTTAAGAACAGCAAACTGATACAGTAAGGGAGGTCTTACCATCTCATCTTGGGTTGGATCATTGTCAAAAATCTTCATAGGAGGAGGAAGAGGTGTGTGAGACTCTTCGTCTGGCTCATCTTCTCCCCAACCCTTCTTGCTCTTCTAACAAAAATGTAATAAAATTAGAGGCGGGGAGGGGTTTCTTTATGTCTTTTTAGATATTTGGGCCTTACTGCTAGGCTTTGAGTCTGCTAGTAAGACTAAAACTACCTCAGTATGGCGGTGGAGAGAGTTACAGGTAATACCAAGCATCATAAAAGAGAAGCAATAAAGATGTATGGTTTTGCCCGTTAATCCTGGTGTGCTGGTGTCACAGAAAATGTGGGTACTGCATCACATAAGCAGCTAAGGCAGTTACATCTGTCTGCGTGCTGACAGAAAAGTATTTTCTAATTTAACAACTCAATGTACAGTTTCCAAAATGCGTTGCTCTCTTTGCTTTCAGTTCGTATCCTCTCCATTTTCTTCCTGTGATTCCACATTCACTTTATCAGGAAAGAGCCGTTCTAGCAAAGAACATGCCTGCTGAGAAACTGCAGCTACAGATACGCAGCTGGTTTAACAGAAATGTGGCTGTTTCTCTGAGCGTTCATTTTCAATAAGGAATTACACTGCCATGGCAGGAGAAAGGTGATATGAACCTCAGCAAGGAGTGATAACAGCCGCTCAGAAATAGCTTCATTTCTGTCCTTGGCAGGTTTCCAACAGGCTATTAAAAAAAATCTAGTTAAATGATGACAATATATGCAGAGTCTGAAACGTTCCCTATATATTACATTGTTCTTTGGAAGACAGTGCTGGTCGCAACACAGCTTTAACCAATTCAATTTTTCATTCAATTCGCTGCTCCTTCTAGACCCTAAGTGAGCTGCATTTGCTTAAGCGTGAATCACCCACCACCAACTATCAGAGATTCTCTCCTCGCCCTCCATCAACACCCACCTCATCTGCGCTGTCTCCTTGAGGAGTGGTTTCATCTCCAGTCTTTGGCGAGCCGAGGTCGAAGCTCTTCCTGCCATCTCGCACCTTCTTTTGCTTCTTGATGTTGCTCTCAGCCTTCCCGCTGTTCAGCCGGCGCACGGGGCTCGTCAGCCATTTCTTCAGAGTGTTGGTCGAGCGCTTGGGGCCGGGAGAGCTCTGGATGGAGTTGAGGGATGGCTGGGGCTGTAAGTTGGCCACTGAGTCGGACTTGCCCCCGTTTTCATTGGAAGAGACTGAATATGCCTCTGGAAGAAAACAATGCACGTGAGAGATTAAGCCAGCCCCTCTTCTATTTTCTAGTGCACATCGAACACTTGGCATTCCTCAACACAAAAATGCAAGATGCCTCGATGGAAAATTTTGTGACCTCTGAACATTGTGTAATCTTTATTGCACGCCAGAGAGGAACATGCCACGCAACAAGCATCTTTTACAATCTTACACACTTCGCTCATCTCCTACCACGCTGTCTGTCCTTATGAAAGTTCACAGGCACTACAGTTACCCGGTTTTTGATGAGAGCCTGAATTTCATGTTCCGTGCTGAATTTCTCAGCTTCTTCCCACAGATTTCATTGTGCATTGCCAGGAGGAAGCTAAGTGCAAAGAGCAGATTACTACAAGAGATCTGACAGCCACTGACACTTTGTCAGGTCGTGATGCCATAAATGTTTCTCAGCCTTTGCCAGACCCCAGTAACATTACTGTTCGTTTGACTGTGTATTAACTTTTGAAGGTTATTTGAAGCACCTTGAAATTATCTGCTTTGCCCCTGAATGCAATTTCTTAGAAGACTTCACACCTTCTCTAGAACTATGAAATTCTAATGAACAACTACAAAAGATGACAAATTGTTCAAACCAAAGGAAACACCCAAAGAGATACGAGGCAGTTTTTAAATTAAAAAGATTTTCATTATATCCTAAGCAGGAGATTCTGCTGATCTGTATCCACCTGCAATTATCAGTACACATGTTCAGACCCGCAC
This sequence comes from Numida meleagris, assembly GCF_002078875.1. Taxonomy (NCBI): domain Eukaryota; kingdom Metazoa; phylum Chordata; class Aves; order Galliformes; family Numididae; genus Numida; species Numida meleagris. Next base: position 62,185,226 of record NC_034413.1, on the reverse strand, counting down.
CTTGGAAATGGGACAACCTCCCTCACCCCCCCAAAGCAACAGACCAACGATGTGCCAATATCAATAAGTCTTTAGAAACAAAGCAAACAAGTTGCTGGAACATTTCTCAATTGCCCTTTAAGAACAAGTGTCCTGCTCTCACCTTCCTGAAACTGTGGCAAAAGCAACTCCCTCCCCAGGAGCAACTGAGGACCGAGATGTTTTATCTCATACAGCTTAAGAAGAAATCACTATTTATGTATTTTTACAGAATTCAGAAATTCTGTCACACTCCCATAAAGTATATCTCATACTGCACATCGGAAAGCAGTCATCTGACATTATTACACATTTTCAGATGTTTATCTCTGAGTATCCTAACCACCCCAGCTGAAAACAAAAACATAAGCTACAGCACATGAACTCAGCCTGGTGCATCCAGATACTCTCAGTCCAACAACAAACACCACTGCGGATATTGGGTAATGCACATGCTGAGGGAGAGCTGCCCTCCCAGAGAACAGTCACCTATCCTGATTTAGAAGCCAGCTGTACGCCCAGCAGAGATTGCAGCCTACCTTGTAAAGTGCAGTTCCAAGACATCGCAACCAGACAGCCCCAGTCAGAAGTCAAACCAATAATTTATTACGTACCTGGGATCAAAAGTCATGCTTTTAGAACATACAGAAATAACTGTAACCAACTAGAGTAAGTCAAAGTACATTTCCCAGAGAGCAGAAAATCCACCTCATCTGTCTTCTGACAACAGGAGGAGTAGGAGCATGCCTGGGAAGAAGGCAGATCGCAGGTGGAGCTGCTTAGATCTTTCTGGTCCACTGGTTTCAGACATTCCTCCATCAGGGCAAAGCAAAGCAGGAGTTTTATCTCAGAAAGGCCTGCTTTCAGACAGCTACTGCTGATATTCTGTGAATGTGTAATAGCATTAAATCAACGAGCGCAAGGTAATATTTGTCTGTGGGCAGCTTATCTTCCATTCAATGGGCTTCAGATAGCCTCCTGGAGTGGGCTCCACGTGATGCTCAGGCAGTTTCTCAGCACACCTTATGTCAGCACAATTCAGGCTCTCGTGATGGTGATTCTGAGTGCTTGGGCAGCTCTCAGGGTGCGAGCACCTTCTCCCTCCCCTCCATGCCTCCAGCCAGAAAGTCCTGCTGCAACGGGAGCTGTGCTGCAGGCATGGGAAGAGAAGTGCTGGAAGAGTTCAGGTTGGAGGTGGAATCACCGTCACTGGAAGTGTTCAAGGAATGTCAAGATCTGGCATTGAGGGACATGGTTAGTGGGCACGGTGGGGATGGGTTGATGGTTGGACTAGATGACCTTAGAGTTCTTTTCCACCCTTAATGATTTTCTGATTCTATAGTTCACTCTTTGCAGGCTGTCACTTTCAGGGATGAAATCTGGGGAAGGCACAAGTAACACGGACTTTGCTGAGGAGTGGGCCTAGGTGAGAGGTGGAGTGAAAGTGAGGATAAGCTATCTTCCATGTCTTGGTTAATTAATGTACAAAGAGGCTTTTACTACAGTTTGGAAGCAGCACAGCCCAAACTACAACCTTGAGCCAAAGGCACCTTGTCAATTTACCTTTAAGTAATGGAAGGGAGCTGATAGGAGGTAAAATGGAGTCTGGCCCAACCCCACCAGCTCAAGGACAATCAGGAACTCTCCACTGCCATACTAGAAAAGGCAGCAGTGAGGCAGAAACACCCCAAGTGCCAGAGCTGGCCAACAGACTACCATCCCCATTTGCAGGAATTTTGTTCAAAGTTTAACCTAGAGCCAGTAAAGCTTTCCAAACTGATCACCAGACTTCCAGGCCATCAGGTGGAGAATACAGCCAGCCCAAAAGTTTCAGGAAGGAAAGCTTTGGGTAGTGAGGAGAGTTACACAGTGCAACAGTCCTACCTGAAAGAAGCTTGGGACTTTCCTGCTCGAGGTCATGGCATTGGTAATGGAAAAGGCTATTTACCAGGAACGGCCTACTTTCCATACCCCTAGGACCAGGCAGGGTTTACTGAATCTCAGTTGTGCCATGCTGCACGTGATCCTAGCAGATAACAAGTCTCCTTCATTCTCCCTGCCTGCTGCAGTGCCCCAGCTTACCACTGTAAGGGATCTGGGAGGGAGACCTGGGCTTGGCTGGCCATGCAGCAGTTGAAGGCTGGACATGCAGATTGCTCCAGCCTTATCTTCTTTCTGGACAACAGCGTGCACTCTGTCTGGAGGACAGGCAGGGAAACAGAATGGAAAGGACGTGTGACTGCTCCCCCGACACCATGAGAGCCTCTAGCATTGGGTGGCTTTGCTCTGCTCAGCATCCAACACTTGTACAAAGCACTCCCACGTCATTGTCTTATTCCCCATCGTGTCCAAACATGTACTGTCCAAAAAACACACCTACTGTCCACATACAATATTAATAACTTTTTTTTTTTCTTAAAGGAATTGCCAATATTGCCACGTTCTTAAGCGAGTCACACTTGTCATTTGCCATCCCTGCTGAGAATGATTTTTTTATGCATAATACAGGTCACCCTGACACGGTCACAAAGGCAAGAGTGGAGCTGAAGAAAGAGCAGATCTCCCTTAATGGCAGACAGAGAAACGCAACACACAAAATCTGCCAGGAAAGACTTTTGGGATGACCTCCAAAACCCTGCTTGTGCGAGCTGCGCCGCTTCCGCGACACGTACAGCTACAAACACATTTATCATGTCACGTGGTAGGAGGTGAGGAGATCCAAACACTGAGCGGATCAAGCAGAACATGTTACCGTGTTCTTCTTGCAAAGCACTAGCACATACGCGCTCTGTGAAGCGCGCTGGCAAGAGCTGTCTGGAAGCAGACTGCGCTCAAGAAGAGCCAGCGAGCACTTTGAGTGCGACACAGCGGCTCACTGTGCGGTAATTCAGGCACCCACCGAAACAAGCGGCCCAAGGCGCACCGCAGCAGCTCTGCAGGCACGGCGGGGCTGGCAGCGAGCTGCGGCGTGTGGCCATCGTGTCACCGCAGCCCTGTCTATAAAAAGGTCTCTGGTGAAGAGGAATGGGTGCGGGGAGGTCAGCAGACGAGTGTGGCTAGATGGACTTCCTGGCCAACCCAGTCATTCAGCAAGGAGAAATGACAGTTTCCAAAACACTCCTAAGCAAACCTCCAAGAAACTTCTGGCAATACGGCTGCGGCAGATACACAGCCAGTGCAAAGAGCTTTAACATTCGGAGCTTTTGCACTGCCAGAGTCACGAAATGCTTCCTGTTGTTGCTGCAGTGAACAGACGGCTACAAAAGCACAGCTCTTTTACTTGGAAAATGGAAGGTTCCAGCTCTGCAAGGCTGGGTGAAAGGAAAAACAAAAATCTCACAGACACGTTTTAGCGGCATGGCAGTATTCCCACTTCAGCCAGTAGGAATTGCTGTTGGAACTGAACTCCAAGACATTTTATTTTTACCTCCCCATTCCCCAGAGCACACAGGGGAGCAGAGGTCTGACCCGGATAACACAGCATCTGATCCATCTGCAGAACCCAAGGTTGTAACGGGGAATGGGAAAGGCTTCTCAGAGCAATTGAGAAGAAAAACACCAGGCTTCTCTTTTTGATCCATACTAACCACATACCATATATGATAGTAGGAAAGTATGCTTTGATAACAAGATTTTAATACAGAACACGGCTATGATGATGCATAACTATGCCAGGACACACTCCTGCTTGAGCTGAGATGAGGTGAATCATTACATGGGACCAGTGGATTTAGGCACGGCTCCAATTCTCACCCCTGAAAACCAGTCTGAGAGAAAAGGATTTTTTTCACAGGAGCCAGAGAAGATGAGCCAGAATGGGACCTCGGTAATTCTATTAGCATGTGCATTTAAATCTACATTCTTTTCACAGAAATAATTCCACTCATGAATGAAAGCCAATAACTACAACCTGACCAATGAGCACATAAATTAACTCCACTCGGCTCCGCTCAGCACAGCCCTTTTTCCATATTCAGTGATTGCTGTAAAATAACATTTATGACAAAGACAGAATTGAATCAGATGTGGGTGAAAGACTAACTCGGTCCTTTCTCAAGCTACTACTTCCTGAAGGACGGGAATCTCTGAAGCAGAAAATCTTGGAAAGCGGGAGGCATCCAGACTCCCCCTAGGCTCAAGCACAGCCCATTTGTTAGTATTACGCACTAAACAAACAAGGATCATCCAAGCCATCAAAATGCACTCTCCCTACCCTGTCCAAGAGCAGCTCGTGCGCCCTAGAGGTTGTAGGCTCCAGTTCACATCTCAAGGCCCCACGAGGCTTTATGTGCTCCCTGGGGCTCTGCCACCTCCTGTTTGCTCCAGCGCTAAAGGGGTAAAGCTCTACTCAGCAAAGATGGCAGAAGGAGCAATGAGCACTGCTTCTTTGGTCTCTTCTGTGCTTTTGCATTCAATGTCCAAAACATGCTCAGAGAAACATTTTTATTGGCACAAGTCAGGGTTACAAAACTTTGTGGCTTAGGCAGATGACAGGACAGATCCCAGTTTTAGCGTTAGAGCCTGTTCTGCATGTAAAATCTGGCATGGATTTCCTAAAACATTGGGAGGTAGCAATATGTGGATAATTCAAAGTCACTTTGCAGCTGTTCCTCAAATGAAAACACTAAACACTGGTTCATGACAAATGTAAATAATGAACCTGACAAGTTTTAATGTCAGCAGATAAACTGCCTCCTCAGGCGCCGCGTCTGTACCAGGTCCCAAGTGAACATGAGGAAATTTTCAGTGCCCGCATCGGACAAAGATGAAGGACAACTGGCACAAAAAGCCCTTTAGATTAGAAGCACATTTAACTTGCGCAATGAAATTGCAAAACTCTCCTGCAGTCCTCCTGGCTCCCACCTGCGTCCCGTCCTGCTCGTGTCCAGCTGCGTGCAGAGATGCCAGTGAGGGAGAAACAAGGGGACACAGCTAGGACCCCCCTTCACCCATGGGTGAAGACACCTTGAAATGTTTCTTGAGAAATGAGATTTCTATTGAAATCTCAATGCAAATTCCACTCCGAGTTCAAATGTTCTCCCTGTCTTTATAACGGCCTGGAAACGAGCAGACTTGGGAAGCTTCAGCAAAATCTTCTGTTTGTATCTTGGAGCATCACTTGAAGCTTCAGTTTGGAAGTAATGTCCAAAAACACAAATCAATCTGGCAGGACTCTCACAATTCCATTTATGTGGATGAAACGACTTCAGTCCAAATTTAAAGAGAGATACGGAGTTAAATATTTCATGCAAATGTTTCTGGTCCAACAGAGAAAGAAACCTACATTGCTAAAAGCAGACGTACTTGACAAACTTTCCAGTCACTGTAATGTGAGAACTCAAATTTTGACTTACGGGTTCACTGCCAAACATGCAAACGAGACTAACTTCCAAAATTAACTGGAAAAAATAAATTAATCACACAACGTTCGGAACGCAACTGTTTCTTTATTCAATAGCTGATCTTTCTTGGAAACGGGCAAGAAGAGCCATCTGACAAAGATGATGTTCTGCAGAATTCCCTGTAGTCTTGCTGTAATGAAAGAAGGATGTTCCTGGGAGGGTTGCGTTTGACTTAGAACCATTGAGAAAAGAACACTGATCTGTAGGCCTTAATGCTTTGATACTGGAGTACCAAAGCTTCCCAGTCATTGCTTCCAAGCAGGAGATGAAGCAGAGGACAGCAGGCGCTCACCTAGCCCGGGTGCTGGTTCCTCCCAGCAATCAAGGAGCCATGCTTGCTGCTGCCCGAGGGCGATGCGGAGCGGGACGCACCCCCTGCAGCAGCCTCTCTCTTCCCATTAACTACAGAGGGAGCCCGAGTAAATTACACCCTTGACTAAATTTAGTTACTGTGAATCCCCTTCCCACATTTGAGTATGTTTCATACCAGGCCGATCTCGCAGCAGGAAATGATTAGCTGAAGTTAAGCATCTGACAATTCCCTTTAATGAGCAATAACTCATGGCAGGCCGCCATTAGCTCCAGTTGAATAGCTTTTATTTTTAGCTGGTGTTGCTCAGATGAGGCTTTCATCCAGCATGTGCTGGGAAAGCTGACATCCCAAAGTAGTCTCCAGGTCTTGGTTGTGCCAGCCGGAGCGTCAGGGCTCGAGAGCGCCGGTTCCTGGAGGTCAGCGAAAAGTCACCACAGTTCTGGGAAAGTTTCAAAGGGTGAGAGAAAGCCCAAAGCCTGGAGAAGCAGCACAGAGGCGCATGGTCTCAAGAGACCTTGCAAGAGAAGTTCCTGAAACCCTGAGAGCGTGCAGAATGAGTGAGCTGGGCTGCTGGGAGAGAAGCTGCACAAGGGTAAGGCACAGTGCTGCAGCCTGCTGCGTGGTAACATGACTTTGTTGCTGTCCAAGAGTGATGGTAAGAACAGCCACAGCAGTCACTCCTACCACAGCTACGGTTTCATATGGACTTAGAGCTATTGCCAGAGGCAACTTTAGGGAAAGCACAGGGAGAAGAGGAAAAGAGGTCCTCAGATGGATACAGGGCGGGATCTTGCTTCCTACGGATGAGCATTTAAACCAGGAGCTTCTGCATACGAGGGCAGGACATGTCCTTGCACCTCTGAAGAGGCTCTCAGGAAAGTGTGCAGTTTGACTGGGTAGCATCAAGCACTTGAGTGGCAGACATGTCTGTGGTCCTCCTCGTCAGGTGTCCCATCCAGAAACGTGTATCCACACAACAGCTTACAGCTGTGATGAGCATCCATGATGGGAGGTTCCTCTCCATCCATTGGCCTTCCCATATGACCCCTCACGTAAGCTGCTCTGAGTTCACGATAAGAATAACAAGAGGACATCACGCACAGAGTGAATCCACTCATCTGCTGGGGAGATGCTCCTAGCCAGCTCCTGTCCCCAGACACCATGAGATAGGTGTGCAACAGGCCAACCTTGAGTCCTTCAAAGGACCCTCATTATCTCCTCAGGCACAGCAACACCCTTCTAGAATATATTTGGACTGAATGAAGGAGCGTGGCAAAGCTCAGAAAAAGAGCAATTGCTCCACACAACAGTTTGAGGACAAACGCAGTAGGTCTACGCACTTGATTTCATTCACTCATTCCCTTGGCTGGGGATCGAACCCAGTGCTTGTCTTGATCCAGCCCAGCAACACCTCTGCAGGGAACGTACGTAGGAACAGTCTTCTGGTAATGCCTCACAGCTTTGTGGGCAGATTTCTGAAGGTAAGAGGCATGCATCTCTCTTTAGCAAGAAAGGAAATAAAAAGTCAAGCATAACAAGATCCAGAAAGGGCATGCTTTTTTTTTTTTTTTGAACAAACCAACATTTATTTCAATTTAGTCAAACAACTTGTTGAAGCACTTCTAAGTTCTTCTACTTTACATTTTGTATTTACACTGTCCTCGTTCTGTGACAAAAATAACATAATCCCAAGCCCTGAAGTTTCCAGAGTAAGTGTCACTAGCAGCAAAAGGAACAGGACTCCAAACACAAAGCAAAATCCTCCTTGATATATTTGGACAGGAGACTTATGTGTGTTTTAAAAAAATAAAAATAAAGGTGTTAACCCTGAACCTTTACGGAGACCTGTATGGGGTGATGAGGGGAAAAATGTCATGATTAAAGCTGAACAAGAACAGCACTGGCTGGCCTTTGCAAGTACACTGTTACTTTTAGCATAAGGAACTGTGAAATGCTTAGACACCCACACAGAAGCAGACTTTTTAACTTTGATCTAAGCAGTGTTGCTCTGCTGAGAGTGCTAAGGGTACCAGAGATGGTGAATACTGCCTTTTATCCTAGTGGTGGGCACAAAAACAAAATTTATTGCACGTGGTTTCCAAGCAGCTGTTAATACAACACAAGCCTTATTCTTTTGTAAAGCGTCAGGGGTCAGCTTCATTCAGCAGCTCCCAAATTGAGCTACTGTAAGAACGTTTCCACATTTAATGAAGTCATTTCTCAGTTGAATGACATCATTGGATTGGATGATCTTAGAGGTCTTTTCCAACCTTAATGATTCCGTGACTGCTAAGGACAGCTCTGCTTTATGCTCGAAGCCAGCAGCCTCTATGCAAGGTGAACAACCGCTGAACTTTTGGGGAGAGAGGAGGACATCGGAATGTCTTATTTATATCTCCCTACCTCAAAGGAAACCATAGCTATGTTTCCAAACAATTCCTAATGGAAACAACTGAAGGGGTTCTGTGACAAAATAAATTGGAATTGGAAAACAAAAAGCAAGAACAGAACCCAAAGCTTTTTGGGGTAGGAAGAAAAACTGCATCTTGAGAAAGAAGGAATTGGTCATTAAACTTTCCAGGCACACACAGGGCTCAGAAAGCACAGAAAACAAGCAGAAAAAACCAAACACAACTGTGTGCATCTTAGCGTCAGCTTCTTTTGCCAAATGCAGTAGCTTCCAACATTCAGCAGCTGTCTCTTGCTTTCTAGTGGTGTGGAGTTCTCTTTGGTACTTGGAGGCTGTCAGGAGCTCCGGGCAAAGAGAAAGTCTTTGTCCATTTACCAACCAATTCCAAAGGCGCTGATCTTGAATAACTTTACTAAGCAAAAATGACACAGATGTCTAGGTAAGGGGCTTTTCTCTTAGTAAAGTTGTGGTAGGTGCAGTGGAAACCCAAGGCAATCTACATGCTTGTCAAATTGTGCCTAGGTAAGAACAGAGTCCTCCATGAACGTCTCCCATTTGTTCCCTCTTAAATTATTCAGGCTCTGACAGCCCCTGAAAAGAAAAGAACGGAACAAGGATAAGTTGCGAGTGGTGCAGGCGAGAGCGGACACCACGAAACCACCAAGAACAACGAGGTTGGGGTGCTGGACGACAGACACATGGCAGCCTCAGCCTCCGCGGCTGCTGCCCAAAGCAGCTTCCTGCACACCCTTCTCCTCCAGAAATACCAGCGGAAAATACAAGCTCACAGCAAAGGTACTGGCTGGGATGGATTGAGAGAAGTAATGAATGAAGTCAATGCAAACAGCGGTAGGGAAATAAAACACACAGATAAGAACTGCTGGTACTTGCGATGCTTGGCTCTTTAACACGGCACAGCAAAATGGCTAAGCAGCTCGGAGACTTTTAAGTGCACACTCAAGACTGTCAGACTTTGGGAAGCTTTGGCTCACTCAGCTTAAGCAGGAATGCAGAACATCACTTGCTGCCCCACGTAACAACCCATGCGATCTGTGTCCCGGTTGACTGCAGGGCAGGGAGCAGGCCTGGAAGGAACCTTCCCTGCGGCACCCGTCAGCGCATTTATCATCTATCAGTGCTGAAATCACTGCTATGCTGCATCTGCGTCAGCAGGAGAGATGGAATGGGAAATTGAGCTCTAAAAGACATCTGCTGCTCAGGGTAGGAGAGCTCTGCAGCACTCCACCGAGCTTTCAGCCCTCTGAGGCTGAGCCTTGACCCAGCCACCAGCATCCCCACTACAGCTGCTCCTGAGGAACTGGGTGATTCAGGTTTCTGGAGGGCCTCAAGGAACATCCTATGGTTTCTCAGTGCCTGCATCATTGCTCCTTACCAACAAGCATCGCATGGGGAAAAAAAAAAACCTGAAGTCCAGTTTAGCAGAGAGTTGCACTACAACTGCATCGCTTGGCTCCCCACTGCATCAGTGTCTAATCACAAGTAGCTGCAAAACTGCTCTACCAAGTAAGAGTCTAATAAGAGAGATTATCGTTACAAACCCTCTCTTCACAGCTACATCACTGCTGCTGAGCAGTGACTTCCTTTCAGCCACATTCTTCAAAACAGCTAGGAAAAAGAAATACTTCTATTTGAACACAACAGGGAGGGTAGGCTGGTTGAACAGCAGAGGCTCTTTGACTCTAAAAACACTTTGTTGAGTCGGGTAATCATTGACTGCAGTGTACAATGCCCCACCACAGGCATCCACCCACATGATAGTTTGCTATCTCCAGGACAAGCGAGTGCAGTGAATACTCAGCAAACTTTAGTCTTTAGGTGTTTGTCTGCAACTTGATTTGCTCAAGACCCTTCTCAGACACACTGCCAGCTCAGATGTTACAGCAGCACTGCTCCCAGCAGCTCCAGCCCTACCTACACAGCCCGGGATGCTCGAGTCTGAGTGAGCTCAGTGACACTGAGACAGAGCCAGGGAAGATGCTGCTGTCTGCTCAGCACCTGGCAGGGCTGTGCTATGCCGTCACGGAGCTGAAGTCACTGCTGGAACACTGGCAGCGCTTGCCTCCTTCCTGCCTACGGCTATGATTTTCCTTCTGCTGCCCTCCTAAGGATCCCTGTTGATTAATACTTATTCTGTTTCCTAAAGAAATCTATTCAGCCTCCACGTACTACAGCTGAGAGCAATGTTTGAGCATCATGTTGGTCCTCAGGGTTCAAACTACAGAAGTTATAATGAATAGCAGTCTGGAGGCACTTCAATGGTATTAGCTGTGAATCATCTTTTTACACTGTACCACTCAGATACATTTGGATCTAAAAGACATTTGCATTTCTAATTAAAACAGATTACCATTAGTAATGAAAGAATGTCTTAAATCAGAATCCTTAGGCCATAAAAGCTAATTGCACGATGCTAAAACTGGATTTCAAAAATATACATATTATACCCCCTGCAGGATTAATTAGGCAACATGTCTTCAAAAGAGTTCTCAAAAGTGTATTTATTCAGCATGTGGTTAAATTATATGGGGTTGTGCAACCCTTCCCATAGCCTGCCTTGGAGCTGGGGCCGCAGGGTGCTCAGTGTGGGCAGGGGCTGCAGCAGAGCCCGGTGCAACGGGACACGCGTGCGATGCTGGGCTCTGTACCTGGGTGCAGCCCACAACCTAATGCAGCACTGCTGCTCCCACGCTGGTTTTAGCCACGGTCAACTCCAGTGCTGCTAAGCAACGTCATACTGGGAATGTGCAGAGTGTAGTACCCCAGACATGCAGGCCCATGAAAAGGCCAAAGTGAACTCGCAGACTGAACTCTGGAAGCTCTAACTCCTGCCCATTGGATGCTCACCTCGGTATCAGGTCCCCACCTGGTTTCAAGAAAGTTTCAGAGAACTCACTGAATGGCAACGTGTTGTCGGATGGGTTACGATGTACCGCACGTCTTAGAGATGTGAGAAACATCTGTTCATTAAAGCTGCATGTATTTTGAAGGAAGGAGCGAAACACACGTACACAGCCTCAGAGGATGTAGCTGTAGCTTGGGATGTGCCATTCCCCGCCCTCCTAGCATGCTCAGAGCTGCTTGCTCCATGTGACATCTCAGCTTAGAAAAATGCCCAGGATCACAACGGCAAGAACATCTCCTGACGAACCCTAGTTCCAGGCAAAGAGTCCATCACTTTCATAAATGTTTAATTCAGCACAGCCTTGTGCTAAAGAACAAGGGATCTTTGCTCAGAAATGACATGCAGAACCTACTTGTGCTTTCCTACACACAGGGGCATTACATTTCCATGTTCGATTTGCATCCTCCAAATACAGAAAAAAAAAACCTTCACTGAAAACCATCTCCCAGCTCCTTAGGATCGCATCTGCTCAAGGCTAATCTGCAGACCTGGCTCCCAGGCTTCAGCCTTCAATGCAGCCTGGAAAATAATGTTGCAGAGCTCCAAGATTTCAGAGGTGTTGAGCTGCACCAGGGCCAACTCTGGCTGCAGCACACTGAGCCACCAAGAGCACTGGGGTGCAACAGGGGCAGTCAGATAGTAACTACCAAGTCTTAATGTGAAAACACACAAAATGGGAGATGTATTTGCTCCGTTTTCCAAAAGTACCAAGCAATCAGAGTTCCCATACAGCAGAAGAGCATCTCTAGGCACTGGGAACTGCTGGGAGGTGAGGGAGTGAGAAAGCAGAGCTGCACAGGGCTTTCTGCAATGCGATATTATGCACATCACATTAGAGAAAAGCCAATGACATATATATAAACTGAAGCGTATTTAACGGCTCTCTCCCCATCAAAGAGAAGCTGTTCTATTATTAACTGCTGTAATTCAGTTTGCAGGTTCCATTTCTCGTGTCATTAGGACTCCACCGGTGAAATTTTCATATTTCATCCTAACTATCTGCAAGGAGCCCAGGTGATGTGCGCAGCTTCCACATTCTCAGTCCAACGGGGACAGCCCAGGGCAGCAGCTGATGGGTTGAGTGGCACATCCAAAAAGAGAGATGGGATGCACTAACTGCCTTTCATCCCAGGAACTGTCTGTCTTTCAGGATAATCAACCACATCAAACATGAACTAGAAGCAAACAGGTTGAGTTTGGGTTTGCGGTTCTACAATGGCAAAGAACATTGGCCAAGGGAGACATTTTGAGGCATATCACCTTAGGTATTTTCTGCTAATTTTTGCAAGTGCTCAGGTTCTACTTCGGATCTTTTTCCAGAAAGCAGCCTGATGTACTTCTGTAGTTGTAAGTATTTTTACACCACACTGTAGTGTGTGATGCAACGTTGGCAATTGAACCATTCCGCAATAGCAACTGATAGGCAGTGGCTCAACTGGCGGGAGAGCTGGAGCTCCTTACCCAACCAAAAACCACTCCTGAAGAATCCCTCAGCACTCACTGACTATTCACCTGATTCTTCTCTTTGGAGAAGAAGAAACCGCAACTTTTGCCAAAGACCAAAATGTTTTCATAAAGCCTGTTAACAGACGAGAACTACACTGAAATGTAGCAGTGCTCTGCTGTGTTTGAGTAGTACGCTATCAGTGATATTTTTAGAAGACTCAAAACATTGGAGTCTAACTTCAACATGACAAATTAGTTTTCTTAATACATACAAAAGTCTTAACAAGGTGTGTGCTGAAACATAACACTTTGGGGAAAAAAAAAAAAACAACACACCAAAATCCTTCTGGGGTCATGTGAAATCATTGCCCTTTTTGTTTCACTTCAAAATGGATAGATTTTATTTCAGCATCCGTCCATTGAATTCTTCAACAATGCATCTATCTGGCACTTATTTTATAGAAAAGCAGCATACTAAGCCACCCCACGTTCTCTGAATTAAGCAAGGAGTTACCCGAGCTATATTTTTCACAATTATCTGCTCTTATTTTCCCTTGGAATAAAGTCTCCCTTCTCCAGGCTTTTGACAAGATGAATAAAGCCTTGTGAGTTCTTGTATGTTTCTTGGCATGAATGGAAAGTTTAGGAGCTCTGCCTGAATAAAAGCAAACCCCACGTTTTGTTAAGGCTGGACGATTTTATCAAAGTAGAAAACAATGCAGCAATCTGAATAATAAGCATCCCCCCACGCATCCAGCCCCAGAGCTGTAACTAGAAGCTGATCTTGCTGTCTACTTTACTTACATGAGCTACAAGCTGAAAGTTTCTGTACAACTGCTGTTACATCCTGTATATAACCACATCTCAAAAGATAAGGCTGCGCGATCAGCCTGAAAATGGAGATATGAAGCCAGGGATGAGGGGCTACCTCATGTCCAGAGAGCTAGAGTCATCCAGCAGTGCGTGGAATTCACGAAGAAGAAAAATACCAAATAATGCCTGGATTGCTTGGGTCTTGGGAACTGACAGACACTTGGAAAAGCATCCTGAATGCTGGCATTGATGTGGGGCACACCAGGGCTACAGAAAGTGGCTGGCAGCGAGCAGAGGAGCCCCATGCATGGCCAGCCCTGTGGAAATCCCAAACCTCCTCTGCTCTTTGACGCTTCATGTGTCGTAGCACAAAGCCACAGAAAACAGACCTGAGCAAACTCATAAGCAATGTCCCTACCTTAAAAGACCTCCTATGAACAGATAAGATTTAACAATACTTATAGCTAAATCATCCTAAAAAGGGCTTACTGCTCCCCAGCACTGGACTGAACACCGCAGCAGCCAGCTGCGCTTCCTGTTCCATTGCTCATGTTCAGAGACAGTTTATCGGCCTCGAGACTTCTGCCCAAATCCTCACAGGTCTCACTGCCACATTCAAGGGGAGGACATGCACAGGTTCAGACCTACAGGTCTTCATTTCCTCCAGCAGACCAGCATGGGGACTGCTGGGCACTTTGCACGTGCTTAGCTCAGGACGCTTTAGGCAGGGTGCAAGGCGGGCATAGGAAAGCACAATTCCACACTAGTTCTAGGGTTTTTTTTTGCCAGCAGCATTCACCTTGCCATGCTCATCCCACTTGCCCAGAGGAGCAGCGTTTCCATCAGCTCTCTCCTTCCACTGCAGCTCGACTCAGCCTGCAGAGGTGGGAGAACACCGGGCTTGGAAGAGCTGCTCCTGCCATAGGCTCACTGGTTTTCTCTTAATAGAGCTGGAAGGAGACAGCAACAGCTCTCCCAAACCTCACAGAGCCGTTTTCTTGTGAACCTGCCAGGAGAAGGAACCGAGCCCAAGGCTGGCGCCCACGGAGAGCCGGTACACTTGATCCTCTTGACTTTTCTGAGATGCAGCTAATGAGCAACACAGCGGCTTAACCAGCAGAGTGTATTTGGAGAAGGTAACAGTTTCCTCATATTTCTCATTCAAGGAGGACCAGGAAACGAAGCAAGCTTTGGTTGACACCCTTAGCTTTACTATTGTTTTCTCCTCTGCCTCATTTTTGACAGAACTGCTTCGGCCATGCATTCCACTGCACTTTATACAGTGTAACCATGGCTCAGGCTGAAACACTAAATAAAATATGTTCAAATTAGGAAATGTTACGGGCTTGGACATACTACTGCAGATCACTCCCTTGCTACCACGCAGCACTAAGGTACCAGTTTCCTTAGCAAAGCCTGCAGCTTGCTCTAACACAATGTCAGCACCTTCTATAAAAAGCACCATCAGATCTCACTTTCTACCTAATGAAGAAATAACTTTCATTAAGATGCTGCTGACAGCCCTTGAAATTACGCCAGTTTGCCCAACTTCCAGTTAAGGCTCTGTTTCTGACCAGCGAGCAGAGATGCTCAAGGCAGCTGGCGGAGCTCCCTTTGCTGCGCATTACAAGAAGGCCAGTAAGAAATCAAGAAGCGGAAAAGAAAGGAAAGAAAGAAACAGGGCAGTAACAGAAAGAATGCAAAAAGAAGAGCCAAACTCCACCCGGTGCCAGCCCTGCACGGCCACGCCGCAGAGCCGTGTGCCGATAGGAGTGTGGGGCAATGGCACTGAACTCTGCCCTCAGCTCCATGGTTAAAGGTAACCAAGCTTTGACTTTGTAACAGTCAGAGAGTGCAGCTGACCACTTGCTCCAGAACAGACATTTCTCAAAGCAGAAGTCCCTCTGCTTTCCCTCTGTTCCCACATCACAACTGTTTTAATGGAGCCTCAGACCAGAACCACGCAGATAACTGAGGAGATGGTGTTAAAAGAAACATGGAATTATTTTAAACAGAAGATCCTGGGCTGATTTGTGAGGAGAACTCAATGACCGCCTCTAGTTATCAGAACGCCATCAGAACCCGAACCATCTCATCAACCTGCTTCCAAAACCAGTTCTGCAGCGCTAAGGGGCATCCCACTACACAAGGTCATTACTTTGAGTTTGTGCATTTAGGAAATGCTGCAAGAAGCCTTGCTTGGCTGCTCCCAGCTGATTGAGGCCATTGGCCTGGAGGCTGTGCAAGGCTACTGCTCTTAGTTCCCCCTTTTTATGGCTGAGAACAAGTGACAGACTCTTGCTTCGAGGCACTCCTATATTAGGATTCATATTTCTCCATACTGCAGGACAGAGAAGTAGTCCTTATTTAGTTCATGGAGGGGACTATCTGGGTCAGAGCAAAACCGGTACTGAATGTCATTCACTTTCCCTGTATGGATCCCAATAGTTCCGTACACAGGCAAAGCTGACACAATGAGAAACTCACCGAGAGAAACAGGCACAAAAGCAGGAACAAGGTCACTGCTACTGCAAAAGACAGAAGATGATTTATACGATAGTTTGAGTTGCCTGTCAAAATCCTTCAGAGAAATGACCAGTTAAACAAAATGTATTTATTTAATGTTATACTCAGGACCTCTGGTTTGTTGGCTTTTTTTTTTTTTTTTCAACATTATTGTCGCTATTTAGGAGATGAAGCATTCACATCACTTCCAAACTCCACGGCACAAAAAGCACCAACCTCTGTTTGAGAGCAAACCATAGGCTCAGCTGCTCAGTTCCTCTCACAGAAAGTTTTCACAGGCACAGTGAAACCTACTCGGCTGGTGCAAGGATCAAGATACATTAGGCATCTGTCACAGGAAAAAGGAGAGGTGGAGGGAAGGTCATTGGCGGGGCAGCAGGGAGAATTACTCCAAGGTGTTTATATATCCATCTTAACACAACCAGAAGTGACCTCTCTCTACTACAAGTCTGAGATCAGTGAGAAGTCCTAGAGAAGACACGTCTCCCCAAAAGCAAACTGTCCCCCAAAAGCAAAGATGAACACTGACAACGCAGGATACACAAGGCTTCGAAGGCCAGGTTGCCACTTCAGAGCATCTCCCAATTGAATGGCAGAAGCTGCCAACAAGAACACACTGATGATATTGTCTCGGACACCCAAATCCCTCCTCAAGTACAGGGTTGGTACTGCTTGTGCTTAGGGAGCACTTCCACTACTGGACTGCCTCTGTTTTTCTGTGTAGTAGATAGCTTTTTACACTTTCTGCCCTTTCCAAGTTGACTACCAAGGTCGCAAAAGAAAGAAAGCGACTGGTGCCACAAAACACCTTTTGTCACTGATCCTTAAACCAGAACTGCAAACACAGTTAATACTTCAAAAGGAGAGAGAAGAGCCAGCTGCTTCCTCTCCCCCTCCACCTAGAGCCCTGGCTTTCACAGTGGTTTGGCTCAACAACCTTTCTGCTAGCAGCTCTACTGAGGCCACCAGGTTATGTGCCTCTTCTTAAGACCTTTGCAGTTGCTTAGCTGGCATGAAGTGGGATGTTCTCCCCAGGCTGAAAGAGATCAGCATCTCACAAACACACGTTTCAGCTCTGGTCTGGGTCAGTAACTGGGGTAGCAGTGCTTCTGCATTGCAAATGTGTGCCCACCTTCACGTGGGGATTCCATCATGAACAAAAGCCTGAAATTTAAAAGCTTTAGTCTTAAAAGAAACAACAGCCTCAAACAAAAGATGCAAGTACTGTTGGGGAGACTGATGCTTGGCCACTCTGAGATACCACATTGAGCCCCTGTAAAAAAACTTGTGCTGTGCAGAACAAGTTCTAGAGCCGTATCACAGAGTGAGTGCTGCAGGCGGGGAAGCCTTTACCCAGACCATCTCAGCTGGGATGTTCCGAGCAAAAACCAGTCTTCCTTTTCTTTTCAGAAGGTGCTCTCGCCGCCGTGCTGTTCCCACATCTCCCCAAGAAGCCCTCAGCCCCGGCCCAGCACCCCCAACCCTTCCCACATCACCATTCACAGATTTGCCAGCTGTGAGAAACAGATGTTCCCAAAGCGTGCTGCTCTACCCGAGCCCAAGAAAGACTGGGAAGGGGGAGGAGGGAGCAAGGAGAAGAAATCTCATTTAAGCAAATATTTTTGCCTGCCCCGCTGACCTTACAGTCCCTGGGTGTTTCCTACCAGCCACGACAACGCGGATCCCGTCAACTTCAGCCCTCTCCCTCCCGATGCCCCGGCCCCGCTGCCTGCAGGGAGGGCTCTGTCTGCCCCGGGGAGGTCCGGCTGCCCCGGGACGGGGGGTCCCGGCAGCTCCTCCGCCCTTTTCCTCCACACTCTCCCGGAGTGGGGCAGAGGCCGCTGCCCGGGGGTCCCACCGAGCTCCCGGCCCCGACCCCGGGGACAGACGCTCCTCCCGCCCCCGAGCCCAAGTCACCACCGACCTTTGCAGGAGCAGCAGCAGCACTTCGCCAAGAGCCATCCTACACCGGAGCGGGCTGGATAGCCGCGCCTGCCCGCTTTCATGCTGCCTTCGGGCTGCTCATGGCAAGGAGCCACCGGCCCGCTTGGAGAAAAAAATAATATATATATATATATATATATTAAAAAGAGCCTCAAAGCCGAAAAATACTGGAAAGAGAAAGGCACTAAGCGGCCGAGCCGCCCGCGGAGCCGCCGCTGTCCCCGCGGAGCCCGGCGCGCACCTCCGGGGGCGGAGCGGGGCCGCCCCAGCCCGGCCCTTATGCAACG